>NC_046663.1:24824777-24831911 GCF_010883055.1 Belonocnema kinseyi
TTTTTTTCTTCTTTTTTCTTTTTTGGGGGGAAAGGAGGAGGAGAGGTGTTTCCTTTTTTTTTTTTTAGATTCCAATGGGCACATTTTGTGGTGGTTTTCCGAATTTCGGTCGTTAGATTGTTGATTTGATTTTCAGGAATTCTTTTCATCCTTTTAATTTTGTTCTTTCTAATTGGAATTATGTTCAATAATGAAATTCTTGATGGTTTAGTAGCCCTGAGCTTGTAGCCGAGTTCAATATATTATTTTTTATAAAAAAAGGAGTTTTCAACATTAAAAAATTGTAAACTTTGAATTATTCTTTTTATGGATTTTATTAATTCAAATTAATAATTTTCATACACGAAGGAAGATAAATTTTTGACCGAAAATGCAATATTTTAATCTTAGGTTAAAAAATTAATTTGCAATTGAAAAACAATCAACGAATTTTCAACTAAGCAGTTAAAACCTTTAACCAAAAAATGATCTATGAGCCAAAACGATCAATTTTCGACGAAGTAAAATTAATGTTTATTTAAATAATTGAAATTTGATTAAGGAAGATGAACTTTTGTGCAAGAAAATTCATTTTGAACCAAAAAAGATTGATTTTTTTTATAAGATTGTTTAATTTTCAGTTGAACAAATTAGTATTAAATTTCGCAAAACGATATTTGGTGAAAATAGTCAAATCTTTAAACATAGTAGAATATCATTTAACCAAATAGAATACTTTTCAGGCAAAAAAGAAGCATGTTAAAAAAATAAAATTGTTCAATTATCAGTTAAAAAAAATGATTTCTGATAATAAAATGCCGAATTTTAAATAAAATATTAACATTTGCTCAAAAATAAAAAAGTGGAAGTGGTAAAATTCAGGAGTCTGAAGTTCAATCGCAAAAAGTTTCACCCCTCTTGTGCATGTGAAACCCACCTCAAAGCAAGCCCTCACGGTTATACCATTTTTGGAAAATACACAATTTTAAAAATTCAAAATGTTTTTAATAATTACCTGAGAATTTAAAAGAAAAAGCACCAGAAAAAAGTTTCATCCCTCAAGGGCATATTAAAACTACCCCAAATCAAACCCTAAATATTATAAAATTCATATAATATACACAATTGTAAAAAGTCAAAAGGTTTTCAATAATAACTGCTAAATTTAGTAGCAAAGCACCACTAAAAAGTTTCATCGCTCTCGTGCATGTGAAACCCACCCCAAAGCAACCCCTTGATATTATATAAATACGTGAAATATACACAATATAAGAAAGGTAAAAGATTTTCAATAATGACTGCAGAATTTAGTAGAAAAAGCTTCACCAAAAAATTTCATCCCTCTCGTGCATGTTAAAATCACCCCAAATCAACGCATTATTATTATAAAATTCGTGAAAAATGCAAAAATTTAAAAGTCTTTTAATAATCACTGCAAAATTTATTATAAAAGGCACCAGAAAAAATTTTTATTTGTCTAGCTACTGTTAAAATTACCCTAAATCAACCCCTTAATATTTCGAAATTCATAAAATATACACAATTTCAAAATGTCAAAAGGTTTTCAATAAAAACTGCAGAATTTAGTGGCAATATACCACCAAAGTTTCATCCCTTTAGTTCATGTCAAACCCACCCTAAATCAACCCCTAGATTTTCTAAAGTTCGTAAAAAATAATTAATTTTGAAAAGTCAAAAGGTTATCAATTATTACTGCAGAATTTCGTGGCAAAAGCTCCAAGAAAAAGTTTCATCCCTCTCTTGTATGTCCAACCCATCTAATATCAATCCCTAAATATGATAAAATTCGTTAAAAATACACAATTTTCCAAATTTACACTGTTTTCAATAATGATTGCTGCAGTTGGTCCCGATTTTTTAAGAATATTTTCATTCGGGTATAAAATCTAAATTTTCCTCATCAAAAATTGTTCTAGCTAACTTATTTATTAGTTAAATCATGGTTGACTGCTTCGGAGACCGTTTAAACAATCTTAGAAAGTCGACTCGATCATTTCCGGCCGTCGTCTTGGTCATCTGAAACTGACTGACCAGACCATCTTGAAGGGTCGATTTGAACATCTAGGATGGTCGACGAGGTTGTCTCAAACATTCGATCAATCGTATTGGATGGCCAATTAAATTATCTCAGACAGTCGAAGTTTTAATTTCGGATAGTGGATTCAATCATTTCAAATGGTCTACTTGATAATACAGACGTATCAATATGAATATTTAAGGAAAGAAAATTCGATTATCGCATCGGGTTCATTCAAAAATCTGAGTAAGCATTCCGATAATAATCTTGATTTAAAAAATTCCATGTTCGTATAAAAATAGTTAAAAATGTAATTAATGAGAAAAAAGGTATGAATTTAATTTTTAATTTTTTGTACGAATTAGTATTTTTTACTCATAAATGATATAGAATAAAAACTATTAATGAATTAATAAAAGTCATCGTACTATGAAACTAAAATGAAATGCTTGAATTTTCAATTAAAGATTTGAACTTTCAGATCAAAAATATAAATTTTGGACCGAAAATGGAATTGTCTGATTGTCATTTTGAAATATTAATTTTCTAAGAAATATGAACCGAATTTTCATTAAAATAGTAAAGTTTTCAAACAAGAAATAAAGTTTCAAGTTTTCTACCGCATAGTTGACTTTCCGACCGAATTCTTAAATTTTAATGCAAACAGACGATTTTTGTATATAAAAGAATATACTTTTTTACCCGAAAATAAGAAAGTTCAAACAAAAATTTCATCTTCCTTAAAAGGGAAGTTTCAATCAAAATGTTTAATTGGCTACCAAAGATATAATTTTTCTGCTAAAATTATGAATCACGAAACAAACGAATTTGTAAGAAATTACATGAACTTTTACACAGTTGAATTTTCTAGACAAGTAGTCAAATTTTCGATACAAAATAGTGGAATTTGCAACTTGATAATATGAAGTTTCTATGAGAAAGTAAATTTTCAATTATATAGTAATTAGATTTTAAGTTAAAATGTTTACTTTTTTACCTTAAAAATAAAATTTCAACAAAATACACACATTATTAACACGTTAGTCGAATTTTAAATTAAAAAGATTAATTTTCTGGTTAAAAAGATGAATTTTCGACAAGCTACATAAATTTCGACTCAAGCAGTTGATTTTCTGAAATTAAAATACAAAAAGACGAATTTCTTATATGAAGCGATATAATTCTTAGCACAAAAATGTAAAATTTTAACAAAATATTTCAATTTCAGGATCAATTTTCAATCTCATGGATCTCAAGGGTGAAAGGATTTTAAAACTAAAAAATAAAGATTTGCTTTCAAATTATTAATTAAATTTCTAGTTTAAGCTGAATAGATTAATACTGGAATTACCAGTGATAACTGAAATAATGATAATCCAGTGCAAACTTAGATCAACCTCAAAAATATTAGATTAAAATATCTCAAATGTCACATAATTGATGTTAAATATTATTATTACTACGAGGGTGGTTCAAATATGATCGACACAAATACTCCGACACGTTTATTTACCATCGAAAAAATTTACAGTTTTTCTAGGTATTTCCCCTCACAAGTTACGCATTTTGCCCACCTTTCAGGAAGTTTTTTGATGTCGGTATCCAAGAATTTCTAGGGCAACTCGGACAGCCATGTGCGCACGAAATCCTCTACCTCGTCGTCGGTGTTGAATGTTTGACCTCCGAGGGCGTCTTTCAGTGGTTCAAACATATGGTAGTCGCAGAGTGATAAATCTGGACTGTGGGGGGGAGGGTGTTCCAGTACCTCCCACCCCAATTCCGATATTGTATTGAGCGTAAGACGCGCCGTATGTGGGCGCGCGTTATCCTGGAGAAGAATCGCACTTCGTGCTGGAATGCTCCTCCGTTTCGAGCGATAGGCTGGTTTCACGCGTGTTTTCATAATGTTAGAGTAGTATGCAGCATTGATAGTACGTTGGGTGCGCAGGAAATCGACGTACAGCACGCCCCGCCGGTCCCAGAACACACTACACGTAACCTTACCCACGGACCTGGTTGTCTTCGCTTTGACTGGCGCCCCTTCCTCCTTCTTCCCCCACTCTTTAGACGACACATTGCTTTCGTGAGTGTAATAGTGTACCCATGTCTCGTCTGTAGTGAAGATTCGCATTAAAAAACCGTCAGTCTCCGCCTCGTATCGCGTCAGCAAGCGGTGACAAACTTCCAACCGCGTGAATTTTTGCTCGAAGTTCAACAGTTTTGGAACCCATCGCACCGTTACTTTGGAATATTAAAGGTGTTTGTAAATGATGGACTCTACACTACCAATACTGATGTCGAGTTCAGCCGAAATGTCTCGAACATTCATCCTACGGTCCTCCAAAATCATTTGTTCTACGCGGCGAATGTTGTCTAGTGTCATGCTGGTTCGCGGTCGACGATCATGCGGCTTATTCTCGATGGTTTCGCGGCCATCCTTGAATGCTTTGGCCCATTTAAACACAGCAGCCCTACTCAGGCACTCACTACCGAACTGATTTCGCAAACGCAGAAAAATTTCCTTTTTTTTAACGCCTTCCCGCATTAAAAAACGAATGGCAATACGTTGCGCAACGGCGGACGGCACTTGACGTTCACTCATGGTCCTAGCACGCGCGCGAAACATGCGCTCCCGACGAAAACTATGCCACACTGTTAGTAAGGGATCCAGCTATCACATACTCAAGCCACGACCTTCAAAACATGCATGCACGCTGTCTACAGCGTTTGTCTCGATCATATTTGAACCACCCTCGTATTACTTATTTAAAAAAAGTACTTACAGAATAAGATGGTTAAATTAAATCCTCAAAAGATGCACACACTTTACAGATGAATACTCTAGGGTAAAAACTTTCTTTTCTTGACGGATAACACTACTGCAGGATCGTCAGGTGACCTTTAAATTTTCACGAGCATGATTGACGCGCACAAATCAAGCAATGAATCATACACGATTGCTTATCTGCTCATTCGTAGATAGTCGAAATGATTGAAAACAAGATGTGCGTATTAACCATCCCAAAAGGAATACCTTAGTTATCCCTGATAGTAAGTCTGATGTTATTATAAAAATCAGACCCCCCATAAAATAAAAGTACTTAGACCATCCATTTGTCTCCTTGCAGGAGCCCAAATAGTATGTGGGCCAAATTATGTAATGATCGGTCAAAAAATGTGGATTTGCATAAGCATCACCGTTTTGCACCATATAATTTGATGTCAATGTCATTTTGCGTTAATTATTAAAAAACTGGAGTTTTGAAATTATTATATTTTTCACGAATTTTTTAAACTATTGTAATTGGTTTGGAGTGAGTTACCTGAAGCACCAGAGGGATCAAATGTTTTGGAAGGCGGTGGTGCTTTTGACATAGAATACTGCCATATGCAGTAAAAAATTTGACCTTTTACATATTTCATTTTTCTTTTTTGTCGTTTTTTTTAACGTTTCGAACTTTAGATTTATCAAAAGGAAAGGGGTGGAGGGCTGGGAAAGTACTGAATTAGGAGATTTGAACAATTTACTTACGTATCGATGGCTATTAATTTCATTTTTTAGGCCTAAGGCACCTACTTCGACTAATTGTAATTAATAATAATTTCTTTCACAGGCCCCGGTCCCCTATCTTTTGCTGTTCCTGTTTTCGATAAGGTTGACCATTTTGTGGTGGGTTATGATAATACAATTTTAAATCTCGAATGGGATAGTCAAACGAATGATGCAACTCGCATATTGCGGACATATAGCACAGTCAACCTACAGGAAGACAAAACATTTGCTTTTGGATCTTGTGAAAATGATCTAGCAGAATGGTTTGGTAAGAAGAAGCTACTGAATTTGAGTTGAAACTTAAGTTTAAATACAAAGGGGAAACAACTTTTTTTTAAACAATTGAAATACTTTTTAAAAACCCATATCTCAAAATTCACATTCTTTAAAAAGTTTGTTATTAAACATTTTACGGTAACTGCTGCCGGTTTTTCAAAAACTGAATTTACTTACTTCTAATTTTATTTTTACGATTTAAGGCCATGTGATGAGTATAACAGCTGATCAAGTTAGCTCTAAGATCAATATTTTTTCACTTATATTGAAAAATAAAAGTTCAAATAACGCTGAAATTTTTTTCGGGAAATGTTAATAAATATTGAAGAATCGTTTGTGGCCTTGCAAAGAGTTCGAGGAAGAAAAAAGTTTATTTATGCAAATAATGATTATCGACGGACAGATTTAGGTGTTACAGCAGAAGTTTGACTTTTAACTTTCTCTGACGGTAATCATGCAATCTGTTTTACCCACAGACCCCTAGAAGTTCGAAGTTTTCTACTCGCTGCGCTAGTGCTGCTTTGACACAGCTGAGACCGGACTGATACGTATGTCAGACCAAATATGTTTATTTATATTTCAAGTGCAAACATTAGTTTTTGCATTATTTTTGCATAATTCTCGCGAGCGATTTTTGTTTTGCCCCAATTTGAAAATATAAACCTCAAAACAAATGCATTATTCGGACATTTGTCGGCAGAAAAATTCGGTTTTTTCAATGCCAGCCTTTTCAGATAGGAACTTGATTTGTCAACAGAAAAATATAAAATTTATCAACCAATTATGAATCTCGCTGAAATCATCATGAACTCCCCATATAAAAAGACTAAAATCGAAAAAAATCGAATTTTTTTTTCCACAGATGCCTGAATAATGCATTTGTTTATTCAATTTGTTTTTAAAATCATAAAATGTGTCAAGTCATTATGAATGTTGTCGAATTTATTATGAAGATCCAAATTAAAATTCTGATATCGAAAAAAAAAAAAATTTTCTGTCGACAAAAGCCCAAATAATGCATTTTTTCAATTTGTTTAAAAATTCATAAGATTAATCCACAAATTATGAACTTTGCTAAAATTATAATAAATTTCCGAATTGAAAACAAATTGACAAAGAAAAAAATGAATATTTTTGTTGAAAAATGACTGATTACTGCATTTGTGCACTAAAGGGGGAGGGTCGATAAGGCCGGTTTTTGGCCTAATTTATTTTTGGACCAAAAAATCTGAAAAAATCATGATAGTATCTTATAAGTATCCCGAGTCGATTGCACGCTAAACGGACT
>NC_046663.1:24832011-24835571 GCF_010883055.1 Belonocnema kinseyi
TTCAAATGACCTTGAACCTGAAGCGATAGAGTTCAACGGATGCCAGATTCGTAATTAGCGACTCCAAAAACCTATAACGTATTTTTTTTGGATTTTTTAACCATTTTTTCTTGATTTGACCTTCCAATGACCTTGAACCTGACGCGATAAAAGTCAAAGGACGCCAGATTTGTATTCGGCGACCCCGAAAACCGTAGTAAACCCGAGCTAACCTCAGAATACATGTTTAAGAGTGTCAAATCTCTAGAAAATACAGTTGGTGGGTAGTGGTGTTTCCTATATTTGTGCAATCGACTCGGGATACTTATAAGATACTACCATGATTTTTTCAGATTTTTTGGTCCAAAAATAAAGTAGGCCAAAAACCGGCCTTACCGCCCCTCCCCCTTTATTTATAATAATTTGTTAATAACGAATTTGTTTCTATATTGTCTAATATTGGAATATCCTTAACTAATGCTATTTTATGCAACTTAAGGGATTTCAACCATTATCCTGTTATTGACGAGCACTGGGAACGTCAAATAGAAAAAAGGTAATTTTTTCGTCATATTTGTTTTTTTATAAAAAAATTGAAAACCTAATTCAAACAAGTCATTTCTCTTCCCAGTGTGTTACACTTCTTTGAGTCCGAAACCAAAAACTCTCTTTTTTAATAATCTTGTAGGACAATAAAAAAAATGTTTTCTCTTGACTTTTTTCCATATCGTCCGTTATTTGGCATAAAATGTTGATTTTCGTGTGTTTTTTGGAATACTGTAAATGCTACGAGTATAACTCTGGTAAATTTTGGTTCTATAGAAAAATGTCATTAAGATAAATTCTTTGTCTATTTGAATAGTATGAATATTCGTACAGAAATGCTCTGAATTTTGAAAAAAAGTAATCTAAACAATTTTCAAAATACGCTAACTTTTTATATTTTTTTCCAAAATAGCTAGCTTACGAACTTGACCTTTATTTTAGGACACTCAAAGAGTATACTAAAGGCCAATCAAATCTGTTAATTCTTTCGAAAGTTGTCGTGCTAACTCATACAAATAGCTAATAAAAACTTTAATAACGACAAGAATTTTTCCTCAAAATGAATATTTTTCCAGTTTTTATTTATTTAAAAAAGTGGAATTTTGTGCACGTCAAGAGTTTATAAAATCGTATCAATAAACAATAAACAACCCGCTCCGCTTTAATTTGTTCACGCCTGAGTGCTCACCTGAGTGGCAACCGCAGACCTCGCGCATCCCGCGCAGCTTCTCTTACGTCAACCTGTGGAGCGGCGTCAATTCTCGGAAGGGCTGTAAAAGGGAGGGCTATTAAAGTGTGGTTGCCAGAGTTGTTTCCCCTCGGTTAATTATTTTATTTAGAATTTTAAATTACATCCCAGGGACTTCTATGGGACATTTTTGGTCTTTCGATCCAAAGTGGTCCAGCCAGCAACTTGAAAACTATGCGCTTCCGGAAATTTGTGTGAGCAAAGAAATCGTGTGGCACCCTCACAAACCTAGCAAATTATATTACATCGATACGCTAAATCAGAGAATCCTATTGCTTGTTTATAGTGAGAAGGAAGAAAGGATTACTGGTAAGTTCTTAATAGAGAATTTCTGTTTCAGGTAAAAAATTTTTGTATTACTAGTCAGAAAATAATTCCTTATAAAAATTCCCTGTCCTAAAATCCAAATTATAATTTTTCGCGAAAGTTTCACTTCTTAAACAAAAATTTTATTTATAATCCAAAACGCGAATCATCTGAGAAATTAGCGGACCTTTAGCCAAAAATATTAATTTTCACCTCAACGAAACGAGTTTTGAACATACAAAATGTATTTTCAATCAATGAAATGAATTTTTAAACAAATAATTAAAGTTTTAAACAAACATTTTCATTTTTTTTAATGTGAGATCTTATGATCAATTTAAAGCCAAGTAGATCAATTTTCTATCAAACAAACATAATATTTAAGCAATATATGAATTTTAAAACAAATACTTGAATATTTAAAAAAATTCTGCATCTATTGGATACATTTTACCAAAAATTGACGACTTATCCAGTAAATCTATAAAATTTACTTCTTCATGATCAATAAAAGAACCTTATTTTACACTTTTTATAGTAGCAATTACATTTTTCTAAATTATAATATTTAATTTTTAAAGGACTCATATTGTGGAGTTTATCAAATGCACTTTCTTATATCCACACCGGCAACAAATATATTTATTGAATAATATTATTGCATCTCTCCTTGATAATAATAATAAGAATAATTGTAACGAAATTTAAATTAACGCAGTTACTAATGAAATCGACAGCTCTTTTTAAAAATTTTTGATTTTGTATTTTAATTATTTATTTACCTTGCGCTACGCATTCGATCTTTGTATTTTGCCCACATTCATGCCCAGACCTTTTAAAATTAAATGTGAAGAGATCGAAAACTGTAATTTCGTGGTTGTGAAATCTCTTTTGTTAAAGCTCTTTCAATTTTAGCGAACACATTCTCATTAGCTATCTCCTAGTTATCACTCGATTTTGTTCCAAATTCAAACTTTTCTACATTATGTTCAACACTTTTATATCAAATATAATATATTTGTTATATACCTCTGCCTAGGTTTGCTCATTCAGATGTGGCAAAATGATGTACAAATATATTTTCAGCTACAATGCATTATGTATTATTTGAATAATTTTTTATAATTTTAATTCATAACATGCCTGGAAATTAAAAAATACTTATTTTTATTCACTGGTTTTAATAATTTTGTTCTTAATCATTTTTTTATAAATAATTTAATAATAATTTAATTTTCACTAGAAAATATAAATGCAAAAAACATAAATTTTTACTCAAACTATGGAATATTTATTTCAAATACAAAAAATTTTCCATACAAAAAACCAAACTTTAAAAAAATTATTACACTTTCAAACAATGTGATGAATTTCCAATTATAATTTAAATTATTTAACTGGAATAGTCGATTTTCAAACAAAAGAGATGACATTATAACTAAAATCGTTAAATCTGTAACTAGCATAATTGAATTTGTGACCGGAGAGATGAATTTTCAACCAAGAAGATTAATTTCTACGAAAAAAGCTGAATTTTCAACTGAAAAAAACTACATTTTTCAAAGAATAATTGAATTAATAAATTTTTCTCAAAAATGAATGTTAAAATAAAGAGATTAATGTTTATATGAAATTGTAGAATATTCAACTGAAATACTGGTGAGATTTTCAGTTTAAAAACAAAATAATAGTTCAACCGAAAGTGAAACAAATTTTAAGCAAAATAGGAAAATTTTCGGCCGAAAATTTCTTTTCATCTGAAGGAAAAACAAGTTTTCTATGAAATACCTCATATTAAAAAATATACATATATATTTTCTAATTAAAATGGTGAATCGGCAACATAAAAAAATTAATAAAGGGGGAGGGTCGGTTAGGCCGGTTTCTGGCCTAATTTATTTTTGGACCAAAAAATCTGAAAAAATCATGTTAGTATCTTATAAGTATACCGAGTCGATTGCACGCTAAACGGACTACCCTC
>NC_046663.1:24835671-24854925 GCF_010883055.1 Belonocnema kinseyi
TGGCTGGGGGGTGGAGGGTAGTCCGTTTAGCCTGCAATCGACTCGGGATACTTATGAGATACTACCATGATTTTTTCAGATTTTTTGGTCCAAAAATAAATTAGGCCATAAACCGGCCTTACCGACCCTCCCCCTTTCAAATAAAACAGTTTAAATTTAGCCTAAAACATGGATTTTCAACTAGAATGATAAATATTAAAATCTAATAGAACATTATTTTATTGAAAATATAAAATTTACTTGCTACGCGCGCTCTAATTTTTCTTTTTTTTTTTCTAAAAATGTTTTCAGTATTTTAGAAACATAAAAAATTTGTGTCTTTATTTATTTAGTTTTCTGGACATATATGACAAATGTATTGAGTTATTTTGTCTTTATATTAAAATTTTAATTTTATATTCAAGAGAATGAAAAATGTGAAATTTCTTTTCATGACAAATCGGATGAAAGTTTAAGATCTAACATGTAACGTTTTATTTAATAACAACCAAAATTGCACTTTTAAAATAGATGTAAAAAACAGTTTTCTATATATTTTTTGAATTACTAACATTTGATTAATAATTTTGAAACAAAAAACTTTAGTTTCTCTATACATTTCGATGATGATGCAAATTATACTTCGGTCCAAAGATTCTTCTTTAAATATAACAAATTAATACAATTTTTAAGATGTTCGCTAATCCTAAATAGTGACTTAAAACCAATTTTGGTTTGAAGATTTAACTCTTTTGATGACAATTCGTAATTTCTGTTTCAATTAAACAGTTTTTTATTGAGCCTTAAAATATTTATTAGCGTAAATATGTAGTGATTTTTTTTTAAACATTAGTTTGTTTGTTTTCGTTATTAATTTGTTTGTTTATTTCGCCTTGGAATTTTTTCACGGTAACCCGATTTTTATGACAATTTATAATAAATTATATTTCACCCTCTAGAACAAAAAATATATTGTGCTAATGTGTACTTTTGCCCAGGGACTGGTAGCCACCCCTTCTAGGGGGTGGAAAACGAAATATTGAAAATGACTACAGAAATCGATAAAGGGATGAATTTGAAGGGAAAAGTGTTCAACTTTTTTGTTTTAAGAATTAATCATTTTTGAGTTACTCGTGATTAAAAACGTTCATTTTTCGTCCAAAAACCCACGTTTTCAGCGGTTTTTCTCGAATAACTCAGAAAATTTTAATAATAATAAACAAAAAATATCTCGCAATGAAAATAAAGCTTATAAGTGAAGGAAATTTTTTTTTATTTACGTAAGTACAAGAGTTGCTGAGACACGGTAGGTTCAAGGTCACTTCTTGTCCAAGGGCAACTAAATTTGCAGCGTTTAACGTAAAATAACTAAAAAAATTCATGTTTTAGAAAAAAAATGCATTCAACATTTTTTGAAGTGCTTAAAGGAAGCTTCGAAATCAAATTGACATTAAGCGATTAGCATACAAATTGACGAAGTTACGATCAAAATAAGCAGCTAATTTATTTTTTTTAATACTGCAATAAAACAGATATATTTACCACCAGATTTTAAATGAAAGGTTATTCTTCTATCATTTACTCTATTTAGATGCTTATATTATGTTCTAAAAGTTTTAGAAATTTATGAAGCATTTTTTAAAATATTTAACTTAAAAAAATTTCAATTTTCAAAAAATTATATTTTCTCTTTGATGAGCAAGTCGGCAGTGGCAATGAATGTGATGCGTAAAGCTGTATATAAAAATTGATATTTTATTTTAATAATAATAAAACATTTGTTTACAATACAAGACATTTATTTCTTCTACTATATAATAAATATTAATACAATGAATAATTTCTTTTAAATAGTTTAAAAAAACACACAAACCATTTAAAATGAACGAAACCTTTTTTTTGATAATTTTGTCATTAAGGGTGGTTTTCAGGGTTGAAACGTTGTAAATATTATGTTATAGTATATGAAATATAATCCACAATGTTACTCCTCAGTGAAGCTCAGTTTCCCCAATCTTGGGAACTTTTTAAACTGCGCTTGCGTCGCGGCGTCGACCAGATTAGTCACTATTCGCGTGCTGATTTTGAATTATAAAATTATTCAGATTCAATATCTATAATAAATGATTATTGAGAAATGTCTGAATAGTATTTTACTAATCCTAAAATAAGATTTTGGATTGAATTAAGAATAATTAATTACTTTCCTGATGATCGAGTTTTATTTATACTAATAAAACTAAAAATTTTTGCTTGAAACTGAAACATTTTATCACATTTTTATTAAAATGTTGAAACAATTAAAATTCTAAATTTAAGAAAAAACTTGTTTTTTCTAAAGTCAGAATTAATAACGTTATTGCATACAAAATTAATTATTTTTTCATTTGTTGCTAAAAACATTCTAATTTAGGATTAAGAAATTACTTTAGATGCATTTTACAATTATTATTTATCATACATATTGAATTTAAATAAATATATAATTCAAAATCAGCGCGCTTACAGAGGCCAATCGGGTGGTCGGCACGACGCAAGCGCAGTTTGAAAAGTTCCCAACATTGGTGATATTGGTGAAGCTCTTGTAAGAAGAAAAACTGGGAGCGTTGCCCGGATTAATATATAAAGTGAATTCCCAGTGGGCACAAAGTTTGGCGACATATGATGGCATAAAGATGTCGTAAAGATGTCGTACAAATGTCGTAACGATGTCGTAAAGACGTCGCCAAATTTTGTGCCCACTGGGTTGGTCCCACGCTATCCCCAATTGTCGTCTGATCGCGCGCGCAATCATTTTCTGTTCGAATGGTTTCATGAATCATGTAAATTTTTATAATTTAACTCGTGATTAAATCACTTTTTTAGGGTTCAGTCGTGTCGTTTTTGACTTAAATGAATGGCATCGAAGCCTGGAACGTCCTCTCTACAGCGGTAATGTCACTCTGGGTCGTATGACAATTGACACCAGAGCTCGGCTCTGGGTGCCTCTCCTTGGAGGTTCACATGTAAGGACCCAATCGCTTTAAGAATATTTCTAAAAATTAATCTTTTAAAAAAAATAACATTTATAAATTTTCCTTAGGTCCTCCAAATTAATACAGCTGATCGCAGTAATGACGTGGTTCGATTTATTCACCTAAATGCAGCTAAACTTAACTCATGTGTATTTGGAGGTGGTAGATTGAATATTTTATATGTATCTTCAATGCCATATGGAACCAATGAATCGGGTCCAGCTAACGATCAGGGTGGTAAGGTTTTCGCCGTCTCTAACCTTGGTTATGACGTGAAAGGATGCAAGCCAGCCCAAATCGATATGCCTTTGATACCTCCAGACGTAATATTTCCCACAAATCGGTACTGGTCGTAATGTGGGCGTTGCACATGGGTGCACAGTAGGGAAAAAGATAATTTTTTAAATAACGTACAACCCCCAAATATTGACCCGTTTGGACAGAGAAAATTAAAGAAAAAACTTTAAATATTTCTAAGAGAGATTTCAGGTCTGATTATTAAAATAGGCTTCCATTTTTTTATAAATAAACTAATATGATGAAAAAAATTCTTATTTTTTCTATCTGACATTCCCAGTGATCGACAATAACATTAAAATTGTTCAAATCACCTAAGTTTTATAGAGTAACACCAGTTAAAGACATTCCAATATTATATAATAAATAACAAAAAAATTGTTTATTGAAAGGACGTTTTTTTTACTGATGCGCTCTCCCCAGTGTCCACTTTACATACCTCTCCTGTATCTTATTCACCTCTTCACTTACCTTCCACTCCAGATATCTACTCCGTAAAATAAGACACTCATCACTAGAAAAGCAAACAATTTCTTTTTTTTACAAAGTCAAGTGCAAACAACCTCTATCCCAATTCCCACACCTGCCTCAGCACCACATTACCACATTTGCCCTTCTTGCCCTCTGTTCTATATGACCACCCTGCTACGTTCGATTTTTACAACTTTCTTATCTGCTTCTCTGTCTCCACGCCATTCAGCTGCTTTCAATCAACCTCCCTCGTTCTTCTAATCCCTTTATCTCTCTTCCGTGTTTTTGATCCCTGAAATAATTCTTAAAAAATCGTCTCCATTCTTCACTCTTAACACTTAAAACTTCTCAACTCATCTATAAGCTCTTTTTCTTTTTTCTGCTTTTTCTTTTTACACATCACCCTAAATTCCTTCCTCGATTCTAATTACTCCTTTCTTTTTGCGGTTTCTTCCCTCCACCCCATGTATTTCTTTTTCATCTTTTTTTTCGTAATTTAACCTTGGCTATCCCATCACGTTTTCACAATTATTTTCTTCTTCTTCCTCAATACATTCTGTTGCACACACCCTTTCATTTTCTCTTTCAGATGCTCCCACATATCGTACACTCCCTCCTCCCCATTCTGCCTTCCGCCACCCTCTTTCTTTATCCACAAACTTAATGGCCAATGTTTTGACTTCACCCTCCATTGCACTGCGAATTTCTATATCTCGTTCCACCCTTGCATCCTCGATCTTTGTCCACTGTTACCATTCCATTCGCGACCACCCACCCTTTGTCCTCCACCCAGTCTCTTAGAATCTTCCCCTATTTATTAATTATCTTATCCTTGGATATCCATTCAAAGCTCTCTCCCTTTCAGTACAGGCCCCTTTCTTGCCAATATTTGAATTAAATCAACCCTTCTTCTTTAGCACCACTATCCACTCATCTCTCCTTCTATCTCTCCTAGTTAGTCTTCCACCCTTTTGTAAACCTTTTTAACCAATCCTTTTTGTACGCAGTCACAAACTCATACGTTACCTCTACTATCCTTATTACCCTCATTTGCATGCCCTCTTCCTTTTTCTTTATGATTTTCTTCCTCCGATACATCCTAATCTGCGTTATAATTCTCCCACTAGCCCCTTATCTCCTATTTACTTTACATGTCTTCTTAAGCTTCTACCTATACCCCCTTGCAACTTTGGCTCTACTCTATCCGATTCCTTTCACTTCACCCACGCCTGCACCAGTCCAATCAGATCAAATTCCTAAATATACCGCCAGAAATCCTCATATTTTTTCCTAATCCCTGCTTCTTTCAAGTAAAGCACCTTCAACACTCCACCACCCTGCTTCATTCCCACAACCTACTTCTCACGAAAGAAATTCCCCTGCACTTTATTTGACACTTCTTTCTCCTCCATCCATAGCCACATATTCTTATCTATTTTTTTTCCGATAACCACCTTCGCCGCTCTCCCTCCACTTCTCTCGCATCTAGCCCTATCATTTAGGTTTCTCTAGACATGCCTTTTCATTCTTGTCGAATCTGAATTGATGAAAACCTTCTTGTCCGTTATCCTATCATTGTTACGCAACACTACCAATTTTTCTTCCCATCTCTCTAATTTCACCACCGACACTATATTCGTCTTTCTCTCCTCCATCCTATTTTTCCCAAGTCTTCCTTTAACTCACCCTATGCTTTCTTACAGCGCTTGCACCCCCTCCCTTTTAACCCGCTCTTCAACTTCAATCCTCTTATTAAAATATTATTTCGCTCATCTGCCTTGTCTCTTCTTTCCATCCTCAACTCCATTACTGTAATCCTTTACTTATCCGTTCTCTCCTGCTTTTTATTCCTGCGATCTCCCACTTTCTGTTCTATCATATTCTCCACACTCTGCCAAATACCTTGCTTCTCGTCCTTTCCCCTGTCAACTGTTTTCATTTCCGACCTGTTCCCCACCGTCTCAAGCTTTTTTTGCCCTTTCCTTTCACACCCAAATCTCTTCTTCCACCTGTTTTGTTTTATCCTCTTTTTTCTTCCTTATCGACACCACCTCCCTCTACAATCCTTCTACTTTCCCCCTCAGCTCTTTTACTCCCTTTTCCTATCTCTTATCTCTTACCTTCCATTTTTAGGGTGAGGGGGTGACACCTACGTGTTCGTACGCTTTTTTTAAAGGGACTCGCTAGCGCGCTTTTCTCTGGACTTTCTTTGCTGACTCTCTCCGTCTTCAAGGGATCCTCCCCCTCACTTGCGCTGGACGCTTTTTCTCTTGCCTTGTCGCTTCCTTCACTCCGATACTTCCCTCTCCCTGAGGTGCCACCCAACACAGGGCCACGCACAACTGGCTGTCGTGTGCTTCTGAAAATTTCCTCCTTCTCTAATTCATTATCAGCACTGTCAGTGTTCTCACTGACCACCTCTCATTCTTTACTTTATTTGACTACTCATAGCCTCTGCAAACACCCACTATTTTTTCCTTAACATCTCCTAGCACTACGAAAACCACCATTGTCCACCATGATGGCCCAAACTCCTGACCACAAAACTACCCCACTTCCTTGCCAACCTAACCTGGCTTTCAGTATTCAGTCAAATCTCATTCCATAACTACAATGAAAGACAATTTCTAACTCTCTAATTCACGCTTCACAAAACTACTCACCTCTTAGACAAAATGGTTTTTTCTTCAATCTTAGTCCTTTCTGCTTTAGTTTTTCATTACTTTGATTTCTTTAATAAGGATGCAGCTGAAGAATAGTGCATTTGTTTCTTGAACTTGTTTTTGTAATATATTTGCTTATTAAAATTGTCAAAAAAGTCATCAAATTAATAAATAAATATTTTTGGTTTTTTTTAAAAATTTTTTCTCTAAATCGGTCAATATTTGTGAGCTGTACGTTATTCTGAACCAAAAAAGTAATTTTTTCCCACTGTGGCGTCCGACCAGGGAAAGATTTGTTTATTTGCCTACCTAATTATTAAGCTGGGTCAAAAATAAATACTTTTGCTATTAAAAATCGCTGGAACGCGAAAACCAGTGTATTGTGTTGCTAAAAAAGTTCAATACATCTTAAATTGATCGAAAAAAAATGTTTAACAAATATTTTTTTTTCAGTGTTTAAATATTATTGAGTGTCAATTTTTTTCTAATACCTTGAGTTCAAAGAAGTCTTCTCAATTTTGTTTCGGTTTTCAATTTATTATTTTCTGAGAACTTTTAAATAACAAAAATGGATTAGGAAAAAATACCCAACATCCAGGAATCAAAATTGGATGGACAGAACATTTTCTTATTTTAAAATCTACATATTTATTTACTGTGTCAACTTACTAACGACACTTGAGGCCAAAACAAAAATTCTTTTAAAAAAAGAAACGGCGCTTCAGCATTCAAAAAACTTGTTGTTTCCGATTTTCACATTTGGATGTCACCGATTTGTTGCTAGTGTAATTCTAGGTTTTGAAATTCTATACAGGTTTAAAAATTTTAAACTTGTTAATAAAAAAAATTATTTCCGTCAGACAAAAAATTCCAATATAAGGAAATTTTCTGTCATTCTAATTTTAATGCGTGAGTCTTTCGATTTGTTGCTAGCGTATTTTTATGTTTAAAAAACCCACACATGCTCACAAAAATTTTTAAACTACAAGCTGTGAAAATGAGTTTATAAAATACCAAAAACAAAAGTTTCAAGATTCACTGTATTCCTAATTCCAATTCATGGGTTTTGGGCATTTTTTTCTAATGCTTTTTTGTCACTAAAAATTGTTTATGTACCTCAAATAATTCTCTTCTAATTTGCGAACATGATAAATAAATTTAGTAAACAGTGTCGATCGATTCCAAAGTTAAACTTTTTGGGGTCCCAATAAGCTACTTTTTTGCGTTGTAGAAATTTCGAATTCCAAAAGTATTCACTCTTGAACAAGTTTAATAATTTTCTAGCATCCCAAAACGCTACTTTTTTGCATTTTGGAGAAAATTGTTTCGTTATTTTTAACAATTAAAATTCCATTTTTCTTAGAAGCAACACAAAATATGACTTGCTGTTCTGGGTGCAAAATTGTTTTTCCTGAAACTTATCATAAAATTATACCCTTATAAGTTGTTTCTTTCTTTTATTTTAATTCATTTTTGCATACAAAAATATGTGAATCGATCAGAATGTATTAAAATTGTATGTATATTAACTAACTTTAACATGCAATTTATTAAATATTTGTTTTAATTTAATAATAATAATGTTGAAACCATGTTCCATACGAATATTAGCATTCCAGAACTTCAAAGTCAAGAAAAATGGTGTTTTATTTCTAAAATTAAAGGTGTATACTTTTACAATTAAAAATCTCATTCTTCTCAAAGAAATTTTTAAAAAATCGATTAAAATATACAAAATAGCATTTGCATGCCATTTTCACTAAACTGGGAACAAATGTTTTTGAAAATAAAATTTTGAAATTCAATTTAAAATATTCAATTTTTCTCGATTTATTATATTTGTTGGGAAATTAGAAAAATTAATTATTTTTTTAGCAGCTTGAATATTATTTAAATGTATATTATAGACCTCTCGAAAAGTGAAATTAGCGATAAATAACCCTTATTATTTTTGCTGCATTTTTTATTAAATTTAAAAATACCACGCTTTCTATTTTACTTTGAGCAGTATATTGCTATAGATGTAAAAAATTAAATAATCTAAATAAATTATATTTACAAATAGATATATGTATACATATTAATAAAAAATGTATTATAATCACAAATCAAAATATCAACGGTAAAATATATGTAAAGGGGCGTCATGAAGATATTTGTGTATTTCAACATTTTCTTCTGATTTTGCATTATTAACTAATTCTGAATCTTGAACAAGAGTTGTCTCAAAAATTTTTTAAATGCGCTCATTTTGTGAATTTTTATTCAATATGCCTGGCTAACGAACTTGAGCTTCATTTTTCGACACTCAAAAGAATGTGCCAAAGACTAATCCAATAGATTAATTTTTTTTAAGTCATGAGGCTCACCTTTGTTACAGTAAAAATATCAAAACAAAAACACTAGACGGTTTTTTTACACTCTTTATTACTGAAAATAAGGGAAACAAAATGGAGGGTGGAAGATCTTGCAAAGCACAAATTTCCCTATTTTCAGATATTTTCTAATTCTGTGAAAACAACAGAATGTCGAAAAATATGAAGCATTAGATTTTCTATTGATTGAGGGAAAGGACAGGCTTTTTAAAGTTTCATTTTTAAAAAGACGAGTCCTTTATAGGAGATTTTATAGACGAGAGTAATGGATTCAAAATTTTCCAGAAATTTCTTCGAATAATTCGCAATTAATTATCAATAAACAATTTGAAACAGTTTCGAAAATATTTATCCGAGTCAAGACCGTTTATGTTTTTAAAAAAATAATTTAATTGGACCACATTTTTCGCAAACAGAATATTACATTTTAACAATAGATTTACATAGATTTTAACTTTACCAAAGTATAATTTAAAAGTAAAATTAAACACCAAACCAAAAAAGCTGCAGTTTTCTATGTAAATCTAATTTGAAAACCCCACCTTTTAACGATATAGTTGAATTCTCAACAAAATGATTAAATTTTTAACAAAATATTTTTATGCTGCTATTCAAGTTTCTCACCAGTTGAATGTATAATAATTTTGATTTGAATTTTTTGGTCTACTGGTCTGAAATCATTATTTTATTAATATTTATTTTAATTTTTCGCAAAAAGTACTCTCTGGCTCTATTAGGATTCGATCGCAGGTCTTCTAGATTGTCGGTAAAAAATTCATTAGTAGAAAATTCATCTGCTAGGTGAAAAATTAAGTCATTTTTTTTTTAATTCGTTTTTTTTGGGTTTCTTAAAAATTTATTTTTCCAACTGAAAATTATTTAACTTTATTAAATTTTATAGATTTTTAAATAAAAAGTCTTGAATTCTGAAGTGTAGAAATGACAAAGTTGATTTATTTGTTTTATCTTTCTTTATTTAGTCTTTTATAGCGTAGCCAATAATAAAAAATTTTAAAAATAAAAGATCATAGGCACATATCATTTTTCTTTTTATTTAGAAAGTAACTGTGAAAAATTGTGTATTGATAATACATCTTTTAAATGTATTCCGCCAAATCTGCCCGAAAACTTGAAAAAAGTTTAATTAATTTTTTCCTTAAGGAGAGTTCTTTTTAAGAAATATAAAAAAAGAGTGAAAAACTAAAGAAAAAACTTTCTTTAGATTTTTCAAAATCACTAGGAATTTAATTTCACTTACTAGTGGGCTCCACGAAACACTTAAATCAATATTTTGAACACTTTAAATCCCTGCTTGGTTAGTTTTTAATTGTTATCGAAAATTTCAACTAAATTTATTTTATCAAAAAATAAAATTATTTTTTTTTAATCCTTGGTCAAACATTTTTTTACAAATAAATACGAAAATCGAGAATTCTAAGAATTATAATGAAACCAGATAGCTGACGCCGTCGTAATCGTCTTCCAACTTCTCCTTTTAATTTTTCTAATTTCCTAAACTTTTACCTTTTTTGAAACCTTTTTCTTACCACATTTCTCTTCCTGAAAATCTTTAATACAATAAAAAAATAAAATGCTCACTTAAAAAAGTAAAAGTCTGAATGAAATTCCAATCTAAAATCTTAAATCTCTGACACAAGTTCAAACATTCATTACTTTGTAAGTAAATGGTCTGACTATAATCACCCTTAGATTACTGACTGACAGTTATATTCATAATCAAGTAAAAAAGGCGCTAAATAGTAGACCGTTTGAACTCACAATTAATCACGAATTGATTAAACGCGTTGCTAAAATATTAGTAAAGGGTCTGATCGAAAACGCGTACCTATCACTTAGCGACCGACTTCTTTCTTTAAGTAGAAAAGGCAGTAAAGGTTTGACGCGCATTATTCGTTTAACCCTTTGCGGCATGGTGGGAATACCGTATTCCCACCTTTTTTCATATCATTTTTTGCGATTTTAGAGTAGTTTTTATTGGATTTCACACCGGTTTTTTTAAATTTCACGCTCGCAGTATGATAGAAAATTGAAATTTTTGTACGAAGGATCTAAATTTTTTAAATAATTTGTTAATACTTATAAACAAAGATGAAAAAAAGCCTTTTTTGTTGAAAAAATTCATTATTGAAAAAACTGTCCATTACATCCTTATGAAAATGGGTGCTTAAGGGTTTTTGGGGTCCCTGAATACGAATCTGGACTCAGACTTTGAAAATTTTAAATGGCGGATCCAATATGGCTGCCGTAATTGGGAATATTTTTGGATTTTATCTGAAAATTGGTATACAGGGGTTTTTGGGATCAGTGATCACGAATATGAACTCAGATTTTCGAAATTTAAAATGGCGGATCCAATATGGCTGCCGAAATTGGGAATATTTTTAGATTTTCTCTGAAAATTGGTATACAGAGGTTTTCGGGGTCGCTAATTACGAATCTCAAATCAGACTTTGAAACTCCAAAATGACGGATCTAATCTGGCGGTCAAAATAATAAAGTTTTCTGGATTTTTTAAAAATTAGTGTACAAGGATTTTTATAGTCTGATCACGAATCTGAATTTAGATTTTGAAAATTCAGAAAATTGGTACTAATCCATGTTTTAGGTGAGTAGGTGTATGTTTTTTCAAACCTAAATATTCTAAATATTTGTCATTTTGAATACAGATTCAAGATCAGCGATCCCCTGCCTGTGCCAACTTTCAAAAAACAATTGAGAAATATTTTGAATTTTGGCCCGCCATTTTGAATGTTAAAAATCTAAATTCAGATTCGTTATCAGAGATACCAAAAACCCGTGTACGTCAATTTAAAAAAAATTCAAATTTTGGCTGCCATATTGGATCCGCCATTTAAAATTTTTTAAATCTGAGTTCGGATTTGGGATTAGCGACTCCAAAAAAAAACCCCGTATATCAATTTTCATAAAAAAATAAAAAATATGCCAAATTTTAGCCGCCATATTGGAACCGACATTTTGAATTTTCAAAATCTGAGTGCAGATTCGTAATCAGTTACCCCAAAAACCCTTATGTACCAATTTGTATAAAAACTCGTTTCCCTGAAAAATGTATGCCGGAAAGGGTTAATTACAAATAGAAAGATGTCGATTGTATCTATAAACTGAACTTGTAATTTTAATTCACTTTTGGCGCTAAAATTGAATCAATTTGAAAATTATAATTTTTTTCGGATTTCCATCCAAGAAAGATCAATTTGTGAAAGAGACATTTCTACAATGGAATTAATTTGTTTTGCTAGAATCTGAGAAATATTAATGATAAAATGCCTAAAGCATTGTAAACCTATTTTAAAAATCAAGCTCGAAAACTTCATACACATAATAAAATGGTTACATGTCAACTGTATAAATAATTTATTAATATTGTAAATAATATTCAATGTAAATAATGCTAGAATTTTGCGGTTTTTTCCTTGAAATTTTCAAATTTTTGTCTGATTTTCAATTAGAGTCAGGAGGATAATAAAGCAAAGTTATAAAAGTAATTGTTTAAATACATCGCTAGGGGTTCTTGTCTATCTTTTCTTAAGATAAGTGCAAGAAAATTGCTGTTTCACGAAATATTCAACTTCCCTCTGCCTTTTTCAGTTAAATAAACATTTCTTTTTTAAATTTATTTGTTAATTTGTTTATAAGGTTAGACGATCATTCTTGAAAATTTTTAAAAAAAATTTTAGGGTTGCATGTCATGTCCACAAAGTGAACAAAACGTAATAAATTATTTAAATAATTAATTTTTTAAATTTAATTAAATATCTGCCTCACTTTAATTAGAAGTGAGATGAAACGTTTCTGTTTTTGAACAGAAAAATTAATCTACAAAACGTTTCAACCGAAAATTTGAATTTTTAACCATGAAAGATGACATTATTGACCAAAATAGTCAAATTTTGTACAAAAAGCAATGAATTTTTAAATAAAAAACAGTAGGTTTCTACTAAAAGTAGTATAATTGAATTTTCAGTTGGAAAAATTAGTTATTTAATTAATTTAGAAAAATAAGAAAATATTTTCAACAAAATAGTTCAACTTTTAAAAAACGAAATCAATTCGTAACAAAAAATAAATTTTAAATGGAGGGGGTTAACATTCAACCAAGAGGCTGAATTTACAACCACAACATAAATTTTCAACCCAAAAATAGAATATTCAACTATGCATTAAAGTTTTCAATCGAAAAATAGATTTTTTCAAATAAATGAGATGAATTCTGCTGCAAAAATATAATAGTTGAATTTTAGTTGAAAGAATAAACTTTCAACTAAAAATATGTAGACATTCTTTTAGGGTTCTTGTAAGTAAATAATTTTTTTTTCTTAATATGGAACTTTTTCCTTTTATTCAAAAATTAATAATTTTAATTGAAAATTGATCCTTTATATTTAAACATGAAACTATATGCCTCGAAATTCAAGTACTTTGTGGAGAATTCGTCTTTATCTTTTGGAAAACTAATCTTCTTGATTAAAAAAATTTTATTTTCCTAAATTTAATATAAGAGTTTAAATATATACTCAGAAATTTTAGCATCTAAAATTTTGTTGGTTTTTTGCATGTTTTGGAAAAAATAGGCTGTTTCTAGTCGCCCTGAAAAATTATGGAAATTTGAAAAGAGGACTAAGTAGACTTCCGGAAATGTTAAAAGTGATAAATGAATAAGTTTAGTACAAGTAGGTGATTGTGTAAGATTTTGATCTTTATTCGAAAAATGAGACGGTGCTTGAAAAAAACTTTGTCACCTCCAGCAAGGTTTTTTATTTCAATTTGTTTTACCTTGCTCTATTCACGTGCTGTGTCTAGATTCTTCGAAAATATTTTCTTAATTTTACAACAAATTCTAATTAACAGAATATCATTGTTAATTGTAATTGAATAAAAATTTCGACTTTTTCCTTAGGGGTCTTCCATATATCACGGAATCGCTTTTTTGCTAATTGTCCATCTTCAACTGAAGAATTATTATATAAGTTTGAAAATTTTAAACCTTTTCCCCTCATAAATATATTAAAAATATATCCATTACTTTGAATATAAAAGACATTTAAAAAATCGGGAACTTATATCATTTAAAACGATTTCAGTGTTTTTAAAGGATTTGAAGGGATCTAAAGAAATTTTGAAGCACTTAAAATTACTTAAAATTATTTTAAAGAATTGCAAAAACTTTATGGAATTTGACGAGATTTTGAAAGTTTTTAGGGTATTTCAGATTATTTAAAATAATTGACTCAGGTTTTTACATTTTTCAAGTCGTTTTTTGAAATCCCCTAAAACATCTTTTTAAATCATCTAAGTGACAAAATAATGGCAAAGTTACAAAAAAATTTGTCTTGGGATAGAAAAACCCTGTGCACCATTGCATTACTCTCGAAAATAGCTACATGCTCACTGATAAAAAAATGCACTGATTGTGAAAAATAGGTTTACAAAAAAAAATCGCATTTAGATATTTTTCAGATAAATGCATTGTTGTGTTTGCCTTTTCACGTTCGCTCTGTGTCCAAATGTATAAACAGTAGCCAAATAGCATAAAGATTTTTCAAAAACTTTTTTAAATCATCCGATTATTCTTTTAAAATTTATAAAGGTTTTAAAAAAATTTCAAAAGGGATTAATGTTTCGAAAAATCGAAAACAATATATTTTTTAAGATTTGCAGAAAAATTCAGAGGATTTTTAAGGATTTTAAAGGAATTCAAGAGAAATAAAATTTGTTTAGATATCCCAATGAAATGTAGAAAGATTGTCTCGCAAATTAATTTTATAAGAATATAAACAAAACGTTTCAAAGGGTTACTCAAGTTTTCTGAACAAAATTTAGAATATTTTGAAGGAATGTTTGTTCATCTTAAATTACTTTTTAAATTTTATGGAAATATTTCAACCGCTGTAAAAGATGTTTAAAATTTCTGAAAAAAAATTTTGTATCGTCATGGCTCTGCAGGTCATGTGACCTACTTGCATATCGTTCATGTAGTTTAGATTGAAGAAAAGCAAACGAAGGCTAAAAACATCAAATGATCGAAAAATAAAATTTCTTGATAAACATTTGTGAATAGTGTGAGCTAATCGAGATAATTAAACCTAATTCCCTCAAACTTGAAATCTATTTTCAAAATTATACAATTCCAAAACATATTTATTTTATCTTAGCAGGTTTTTTTTTACGAGAAATTCCTTTTTTCAAATCTGAATTATAATTGAATTTCATAAATTCATCCAGCATATTCAGAATGATAGAGGATAAGGTTTTGATTAGCACCTATGTTTCAAAGTTTCCTAGACATTCTTAAAAATCTTTTTTAATTACTCATCCTTTATTATATTATTTACTGGGGCAGTGCAACCAAATTTCGCTTATAAACACCTACAATGTGTAGTTTTTAACTAATTCGTTTATAATTTTCACAAATTATATGTGATCTCAAAATGTTGTCAATGAACATTATTCAAGATATAATTTCAATTAGACTAGATGAAAAAACGATTTTTTTGCCTATAAATGCCTAGAATGTGTATTTTTTACCTAATTTGTTCTTAAAGTAAACAAACAATAAGGTATAACAAAATTTTATCTAGGCGATTTCTTTCTAATCTGCAATGTACGTTTGTTTATAAAATAAGCGATTGACTATGACCAGAAAAATTGAGAAAAATAGTTAAAATTTTTTGAAATTGCTTTAAATTATTGAAATTAATTGAAAGTTACTTGGAATGTTTTAAAACATCCTAAAATATTGAAAATCCTTTTAAATCTTTTGAAAACCCTCGACATCTTTTAAACATTTCTAAAGAACTTTGGAGGTTTTTTAAACAACCCTGTTATAATTGTTAAAACTCTTTAAAATTCCTTTAAATTATAAAAATGACTTGAAAATTCATTAAAATCTTTTTAAGCATCTTCAATTATTTGTAATCCTTTAAAATCTTATGAAATCTCTTGAAAATTTAAAAATACCCTTAAAAAATATATATAATTTTATAATTATGTAATTATATACAAAAATCGTTTCAGAAATAGTTAAACTTTAACTCGATTACTTTCTATTAAAACTTTAATTGAATAGTTTAACTAATCTACAAACAGTTAAGTTTTTAATGTTTTAAAATTTTTCTGTTTTCTAAATTTCAGTCCGAAATAATTTCATTTAGAGATTATCCAATTGAAAAACATACATTTAAATTTTGAACGCATTCAATTCATTTATGATTATTAATTTTTTGTAAATAAACTTCCAAGTTTACAATTCTAAACTTGAAGACTTGAACCCCATCGAGTTGGAAATAATTCTTATTGAATAGTTGAAAATTTTTGAAAATTAAATTTTTAGAGCTTTGAATTTTAATTGATTCAATTTTCAAAACTCTAATCTACAAAAATTTTCCAAGGTTCCAAGGAATTTTCAATTGATTACAGTAACTTAATCTGAGATTTTTAAGGATTTGATGCATCTTAGGATATTTTACTAGATTCCAAGGAATTTTCAATTGATTTCAATAATTTAGTACGAGATTTTAAAGGATTTAAAATATTCTAGGGTATTTTTAAAATTGCAAGAAATTTTCAAGAGCTTTGCAAAATTTAAAGAGATTTTAAAGAATTTTAAATATTTTAGGATGTTTTAAAATATGATCAATTTAGTTGAAAAAAATTCTTTTCTGAAAATTTAACTATTTTGTAGAATTTTTGTTTTCTTTTTGCTTAAAAATTAATTTGTTTTCACTACAAAAAAAAATTATCTTTTTTGTCGAAAATTTAACCATGATTAAACATTAATTTTTGTATAGAAAATTAGACTTGGTGGAAAAGAAATTTCTTCTGTGCAAAGTTCATGTATTTGATTAAAAATGGCTTTTTTCACATACAATTCTGCCTTTTGAATAAAAATTTAACTTTTTGTTTAAAAATTTTAATGTTTTGTTTAAAACAAATTTAACAAATTTTTTTGCAGAAAGCTAATGGTTTTTTGTAATATGTAATCAATTGAAAATTCCTTGGAACCTTTGAAATGTTTGTAGATCAGGGTTTTGAAAATCGAATCAATAAAGATTCAAAGCTTTAAAAATTTAATTTTCAAAAATTTTCAACTATTCAATAAGAATAATTTTCAACTCGATGGAGTTCAAGTCTTCAAATTAAGAATTGTAAACTATGAAGTTTATTTATAAAAAATTAATAATCATAAATGAATTGAATGCGTTCAAAATTTAAATGTATGTTTTTCAATTGGATAATCTCTAAATTAAATTATTTCGGATTGAAATTTAGAAAACAGAAAAATTTTAAAACAATAAAAATGTAATTGTTTGTAGATTAGTTAAATTATTCAATTAAAGTTTTAACAGAAATTAATCGAGTTAAAGTTTAACTATGTCTGAAACGATTTTTGTATATAATTATATAATTATAAAATTATATATATTGTTAAGGGTTTTTTAAATTTTCAAGGAATTTCCAAGAGATTTCGAAAGATTTTAAAGGATTTCGAATATATGAGGATGCTTAAAAAGATTTCAATGAATTTTCAAATCATTTTTATAATTTAAAAGAATTTTAAAGAATGTTAATAATTATAGCAGGGTTATTTAAAAAACTCGAAAGTTCGTTACAAATGTTTAAAAGATGTCGAGAGTTTTCAAAAGAATTAAAAGGATTTTCAATATTTTAGGATGTTTTAAAACATTCCAAGAAATTTTCGAATAATTT
This sequence comes from Belonocnema kinseyi, assembly GCF_010883055.1. Classification (NCBI taxonomy): domain Eukaryota; kingdom Metazoa; phylum Arthropoda; class Insecta; order Hymenoptera; family Cynipidae; genus Belonocnema; species Belonocnema kinseyi. The sequence goes on from NC_046663.1 coordinate 24,853,219, forward strand.
CAATAATTCAACGCAATTTCAAATAATTTTAACAATTTTTTTCAACTTTTCTGGTTGAAAGTGGAACTGCTTTGTTGAAAATTAAGTTTGTTTTTGTTTGATGATTAGTTGAAAATTATGAAAGCTTTGAATTTTTATTGATTCCATTTTCAAAACTCTAATCTACAAATAATTCAATATTGAACGATTTGAAACTTTTTTCTTTATTAAATTTCAATCTGAAGCTTTAAAAAATTTCAAGAGATCTCAAAAGATCTTTAAGTATTTTAAATGTTTGAGGATGTTTTATAAGATATCAAGGAATTTTCAATTAATTTCATTAATTTAAAGCAATTTCAAAGAATTAACAAATTTTTAGAAGGCTAAGGTTAAGGATCTTAAATATTTGAGGATGTTTTAAAAGATGTCAAGGAATTTTCATCCTATTTTTCTAATTTTAAGGAATTTCAATAAATTTGAAAAAAGTGGTTTAAAAATCTTTAAAAAAAGGTGAAGGTATCTCAAAATATTTTGAAGGTATTGTAATATTTTAATTAAAAATTTTCCAAGGAATTTTCAATTGATTACGGTGATTTTATCTGAGATTTTGAAAGATTTAAAATATTTTAGGATATTTTAATAGATTAAAAGGAATTTTTAATTTATTTCAATAATGTAGTATGAGATTGTAAAAGATTTGAAATATTTTAGTGTAATTTTGAATTTTCAAGGAATTTTCAAGAGATTTTAAATATTTGAGGATGTTTGAAAAACTTCACTAACTTTTTAATTCATTTTTATAAATTAAAGGAATTTGAAAGAATTTTAATAATTATAGCAGAGTTTTTGAAAAAACTCCAAAGTACCTTAAAAATCTTTAAAATCTGTTAAGATTTTTCATAAGATTGTGAAGGTTTCGAAATATTTGAGAGTATTTTAAAAGGTTCCGAAGAATTTTCAATTGATGACAGTAATTTAATATGAGATTTTAAAGGATTTGATATATCTCAGGATATTTTACCATATTCCAAGGAATTTTCAAATCATTTCAATAATTAAGTATGAGATTTTAAAGGATTTAAAATATTCTAGGGTATTTTTAAAATTGCGTGAAATTTTCAAGAGACTTTAAAGGATTTTAAATATTTTAGGATGTTTTAAAACATTTCAAGGAATTTTCAATTAATTTCAATAATCTAAAGCAATTTCAAAGAATTTTAACTATTTTTTTTTCAATTTTTCTGGTTGAAAGTGGAATTGCTTTGCTAAAAATTTAGTTTTTTTTTGGTTGATGATTTCTCAATTTATTTGAAAAAATTTTTTTTCTCAAAATTTAACTATTTTGTAGAATTTTTGTTTAAAAATTAATTTCTTTTAACTACAAGTAAATTAAACTTTTTTTCGAAAATTTATCTATGATTAAACATGAATTTTTGTATAGAAAATTTGACTTGGTGGAAAATAAATTTCTTTTGTGCAAAGTGCATGTATTTGATTAAAAATGCCTTTTTTTCATATACAATTTAGTCTTTTGGATAACAGTTTAACTTTTTGTTAGAAAGCTTAAATATTTTCTTTAAAACAAATTTAACAGTTTTTAAAATTTTTGTCTTATATTTAAATTTTTTCTGCAGAAAACTAATTGTGTTTTGTTGAAAGTTTAACTATTTCTATTGAAAGTTAGTCAACTATTAATTAAAATGAATGTTATATTTTATAATTATAATA
>NC_046663.1:24855025-24878773 GCF_010883055.1 Belonocnema kinseyi
TTTCAGATCGGCAATCATCGTACAGCAGAAAACCGAAGTCGAATCGTGCATTTTCGGCTTACACACGAACTCACAGTGGTAATCATGCACCTTCTGTTTTGCAGCTCCCAAGCGGTAGGTATAGTGGGGGTAAATTTTATCCACGATCTGGCAGCTCTGGTATAAGCAACAGCCTGTTCTCACCTTATACCATTTCGTTCAAGATCCTCAGTAAACTCCTGTCCAAAATACTCGAGACCATTATCTGTACGTAAAGTTTTGATTTCATTTTCATTTTTGTTTTCAAAAAAAGTATTAAAGTTGGTTAAAGCTTCCTTAGCTTTACATTTAGTTGAAAACAAAAATTTCTACCTAGTTTGACTTATCATCGATAAAATTCACAAAATACTAAGCCCTACCGAGAGATTTGCTTCTCATTGGTCCATATACGTCTGAGTGTATAAATTCCAACAACTTCTCACTTGCTGAGTCTGAAAACGTTGGAAAAGTTGTTGCAGTTTGTTTTCCCATGATAATAGTTTCACAGGTGTGTAGTTTGTCTCCGGACTTAAATGATAGTCCTTTCATCATGTTTTGATAATAGGGATTTTTTTAAATCCATGTCATTAAGATTTCCATACCTCAAGGTTCGATTTCTCCAATTCGCTTAGCCCCTTTTCCGAATTCGCAGCTGTAGAATTATCTTCTTTCTTTTGTGTTGATGTAGCATCTAACACTACCATCGATTGATTCCATTTATCCGATCGACTAGACTCGGTATTTTTCATGCACACAGAAAATCCTGTTATCCTTGATTTTATGAAGTATATATCATCCTTTCTGCTACCTTTGAAGATAACTTCATTCTTTCCGTTTTTAATATTTGCAGAGCCTTCTGTAAATATGACTGAACGTCCTTCTCTGGTATCTTTTGAGACAGAAAATAGATTAGTTTTAAATTCTGGTACAAACAAAACATTTGCTAATCTAACTTTTCTTATCTCTGAGGAATCCAATACGCAAATATGAATTGTACCTTTTCCTTGAATATAAGTTGTTTTGTAGGTAGCTAATTTTATCTTTTGCAATTCAACTTAGTTTAATTTCGAAAAGTAGTTTTTATCGTAGCACATGTGTGAAGTCGCGCCACTATAAATAAACCAAGATTCACCTGATGTGGACTTAGGGATGAATACACAGGTGAAAGATGCTTTTTCTTTGACGACTATAACTTCAAGATCTATAAAAGTAGAGAAAAAAGCTTCTTCTGCATTTGAAGCACTTTGTTTTCTGTCATTGGTTTTTTTTCTGCAATCGGAAGCGTTATTTTCAAACTATCCTTTTTCTGACGATGCTGATTGTACTGGTTTTCGGAAGACTTTAAAAAAAGGGCTCCTTGCGAGTTTTTTTCAAGATCCTTTTCTTTTCTAGAACTGAACTCCTCTAGTAATTTTCCTTTTAAAGCTTTAGGTGTCGGGAGATCATCCCGGGTTTAAATGGCACATTCAAAGTTATCGAAACTGTTTGGTACATTGTTAAGTAGTAAGATAATCAATATATCATCGTCAACAGAGGTGTCCATTCCTGATAATTTAGCAACAGTTTAGAAAAATTTATTTAGCAGGTCCGACATATTTTCGTCTTCTCCCATTCTTAAAAAAATTCTTTATCGAAGTTAACTTTCTTGCATGGCCTAATTCTGATGTATTAGTTGCAAGGATGATGTCTACTTTTGCTTTTCTATCCTCTTTCTCTCATGTGGCAGCTTGCACAGCTTGCTGTGGCTTCCCAGTGGGCATAAAATTTTACGACGTCTTTACGACATGGAAATAGGATGTCGTAAAGTTGTCGTAACTATGTCGTAACGATGTCGTAACGATGTCGTAAAGACGTCTCCAAATTTTTTTCCCACTGCGTCCCATTGTAATCTGAAAAAAACAAATAAAATTTTCGGTCAAAAATAAAAAAACGAAAGAAAAATGAGAAGGCAGCCAACCACATCCAATTTCTTCTCTTTTTCTTTCTTTCATTTTTTTTATTTTTATTATCATCAAATTACAATAAAATAAAAATAAAAAACATAAATAAATAAATTTGCATTACCAACGTTTCGGTACTCGTACAGTACCCTTATCAAGGCCACAATTACATCAGAAATAAAGAAAGTAAAAGAAAAAGAGAATTCATGAAACAGCGACTTTAAATGTAATTAATCATATTAGCATAACTTTTGTTCAGCCCATCCAAATCGATTTTTAAATTAATAGACAAATTTTTTTGTTTTTTAATATAAAGCATTTCCATGAATTCCCTTTTTCTCTCATTACATTTACTATGCAAAATTTGAATATTATCCCAGTCTAACTCATGGTCAACATCAACAAATTCCTTTGTATGTCTGGCAAGAACACTCTTATAACAGCGTCCAAAACGAACATCACTTTTGTGCTCCTCTATCCTAGTATTAAGAAGTCTGCAAAAATTTATCAACGAATCTATTTTTAATGGAATGCGGAAAATAGTATGAATTTAAAATTTTTTTTACATAAGTTCAACACTTTTCAAAATTTGACCAAAAAATGTAAGAAAAAAAATATTAAACGAACTATATTCCTTTAACTCTTTCTAAGTATCTATAAGCAAATTATTAATCTCTTTGTTTTTGAATTGCTAAACTCTAATTGCAATTTATTTCTCCATTAAATTTTTTGAATAATGATTCAGAAAAAGGATATTCCTAACAATGTTCAAATTTCTTGTGTGAAATGAATAATCGGACAAACCTAGAGCTCTGTCAACTAAGTTTTTAATTACTACAATTTTGGTTTGAAAGGGATGAGCAGGAAGGAAATTTAAAATTCTACCTGTATATGCAATTTTTCTGTACCGTTTGGTAATAATATAACCGTCCCAACCCTTAATTACTTCTATGCCCAAAAAACTAATTTCATAATCCTGTTCTATTTCATGAGTAAATTGCAGTTTTGGAAGAAAACTGTTAAGTGTATCAATGACGATCTGTAACTTTTCTAGAGGAACACATAATAAAATAACGTCGACAAACCCAAAATAAAAAGGCAAAACAAAATCTAATTTCCCAAAAACAAAAACCTCCAAATCTTCCATCGCTAGTTCTGCCAAAATCGGAGAAATGATTAAACCTATGGGAGTACCAGACTTCTGTCTATAGAAAGATCCATTAAATTTAAAATAAGTTGACTCCATAATAAAAACTATTCCTTCAATAAAATCTTTTTGATATAATCGATTACGGGTTTTTATATTAGCCAAACTATTTAAAATTGCCTTTTTAACTAATTCAAGGGGTGTGCTCGGAAACATAGCAATAACATCCAAAGAAATCATTACATGGTCATCCGAAACCTTTTTTGAAATTCCCAGCTATTTTTGAAATTATATTTAGAAGTTGTGATAGAGTCCTTGAGAATCAAATTAAAATTTTGTATTAAAAGTTTGGTGGGAGTATTAATAGTTGAAATAACTATTCTTAAGGGATAGCCATCTTTGTGAATCTTTCTCAACCCATAACATCTTGCAAGAACTGTGTCTTCAGTGTCAATATCAGTCCATATTATATCCTTTCCCAGAAGTCCTTTCTTTCTCCAATTTTCAAGCATCTTAAAAGTGTCTCTTTTTGATTTTTTTAGCGGATTTTCATCTAATAATTCATGGAAACAGTAATACTGCCTTTATTAGCATTCATGCAAACCATATCAGGGTTGTTTCTAAGAAACTCTTTCGTCATCATGAAAACTTAAGAAATTCTACGATCAATATAACTGGTATGCAAACTAGTTTTCTCAACAAAGCTCTTTGACAAGTGTAAAACCTTGTTTCGAAAATTCTGCTGATCCAAAATAGGAATTTTGTGTCTATTTGATTCAACATCTTTTACTATATTCATCATTTCTTTTCCCTTAGTTTTTATCACACGGTTACTAAAACCTTGACCTAATCTGAGAATATCTGTAACTGAATCAGGAATTGGAATATCTGTGAAATTAACAAACCAAGGATCTTTACCACCTTCTTCAAAAATCCTATGGAAATTTAAATTTTGTTCTTGAACACTAGTTTGCTGATGAATTAAATTTGAAAGTCTGTTATCATGTTTTACATCGTTGCTTAAAAATCTTTGATTGAGAAGAATCTGATGCTTTAAAAGATTAATAATTTCATCTTGTTGTAAACAAACTTCTAATTCACTTTTCATTCTTGAAATTCTTGACTTTAAAAAATTAACATGAGTTGAAACATCATTCATTAATAAATTTAGCAGTGAAAATTTAAAATTGTTTAAAGTGTGTTCAAATTGTCTATTACAAAAATTACTGTGAAAATAAAAATCTCGAAATTTGTTATCCAGGAAAAAAAAGTTTTTTAGGTAAAACATCGTTTCTTCTACATTCAATCAAAAATCTTTTTTGAAAAATACTGCCTCTTAATTTTTTATTAATATCACACCAAAACTGATGAAAAATCCTGTTAAATAAAACAAGAATCCAAAGATCAAATGTGGACCACAACGAATAAACAAAAACCAAAGATCCTATTGTAATCTGAAAAAAACAAATAAAATTTTTGGACCAAAATAAAAAAAGAGGAAAGAAAAATAAGAAGGCAGCCAACCACATCCCCTTCTTTTTCTTTTTCAGGTTACAATGGAATTTTTGGTTTTTGTTTATTCGTTGTTGTCCACATTTTGTCGTTGGATTCTGGTTTTATTAAACAGGATTTTGCATAAACTTATTCTCATTGCCTTGTTTTTATATTTTTTATTTTTAATCTTGTTTTTTAGGATTAAAAATAACGACGCTTCGTATAAAAAAAATATTCGTAAAAAATTTGTAAATCATTTGTTTAAAAAAATCATAAAATTGATGAGAAATCATGAATTTTGCTGAAGTTATATTGAAACTTCTGCTTAAAATAGTTGGCATAAAAAGAAAGTATTTTGCTGTGGACAAATGCCTGATTCATGGATTTGTTCATTAAATTTGTTTAAAGAAATCATAAAATTTATCAACTTATTATGAATGTTGCTGAAATTGTCACGAACTTCCCAAGTGAAAAGACTGGCATTCAAAAAACCGAATTTTTATATCGAAAAATGCCCCAACAATGCATTTGTTTATTACATTTTTTTCATAACATTAATCAAAAAATTAAGAATTTTTTTTGAAATTATCATAAAGTTCCTAATTCTAAAAAATGGACATCGAGAAAAACGAACCTTTCTGTCGATAAATGCTTGATTACTGCATTTGTTCATTAAATTTGTTTATATTATAAACAATTATAATCTTAAGAGTACATTTTTCTATTATAATATTGTTACAATTCAAATTTCTTGAAATATAACTTGCAAAACGTAAAATTATGGAAAATAGTAGAAAACATTATTGCAACAAATAATTTGTTATAATATTTTTGTTTGTTTATTGTATAATATTGAAACATTTTAAACGAATGTTATTATATTCCACTTAGGCGACTTCAATAATTTTTTTGTTATTAATGAGCATCGGGAACGTTAACTTTTTAAAGTCTTATCAGCTTTTTTACAAATTTTTTTTTGTCTAAATCGCCAAATATTTGTGGGCTTTACATTTTTTATTGCATAAAATTAGCAGAAAAGAAAGGCGTATCCTATTTTTGAGTTTTCCTTGGTGGCGGCGTTTAGTGGACTGACCTGAAGTTATATGCTTTCCAAATTTTGAAAATTAAAAAAAAGAAAAAAAATGTATTTAATAGGTTAAAAAATATTAATCTAAATTTCCGATAAATATAGAATTTTTCGTGCCCTAATATCACACTTATTCAAGATCATGTATTTAAAGAAATAATTTTCACATATTTTGGTAGAAAATTTAAATTTTTTAGGATTAATGAGGAAATTAGACTGCAAAAAATTTTGAAAATCAAAAGCACAACTCTGTTGCAATTTAGTGCAAAATGATTCTGTAAATGCAGAATTAATTGACATATTTGTCAAGATTGGTCCTATATTGGTTTATCATATTTTTGACCTATTAAAAACTCTTATTTTTCCAATTTTTGATCTAAAAATGAGAAGGCAATGTTTTAATTTTGAGACAGACTAGGTCACGTTCCCAATTTCATAGTCTAACCTTCTTGCTATTTCAATAGAGATAAAAATTTTGCACCATCACATCGTTCTATTATATTTTTCTATTTTTAATGGTTTCCGAGATTATCACTTTAAAATTATTTTATTGGTTCTAAAAAATGTTCTTTTTATAAATCAATTAGCTTTTTACTATTGAATTAGAAAAAAATTGAATAAGTAATTTTCAACTAATTTTTAGTACTTATTCTCGTTGTGTGTGATAACAAAAGTTAATTTTTTCGTAATTTTTTCTTTATTCTATGTTATAAAACATAAATTTTTCCTCTGGTAACATTTTTCTGTACGACGAGCTATTATTTATTCAAAGCATTACAAACAATATATTTTTTTTAAATCTCTGATGCCCTAGAACCCAAAACTTTTGATCTTTAATAAAAAAAATTTATACTCAACAAAAATTATAATAGTTAATACTTTCATAAAAATTATTCTAAAGAAAAAGTTGAATGAAAACAAACAGAAATTCGTTTTTTATCCTAATAATTAAATTTTTTATTTTAAAAAGGACGTTGTATGAGAAAACTAAGTAACTTTTCAAATGCAAAAGAATAGTTTTCTTTGCAAAAATGAAATGGCTACATTTTTATTAAGAAAGAAGTAATTTTCACTAACAGGATGCATCAGCAAGATTTGCTTACTTTTAAACTACGGAGTGGATAGACTGCCGGCACCGGCAACAAAGTTTTCTGCCGGTGCTGGTAAAAAAGCAGAATTTTAGCGTACCGAAGGGACTGTCTCGTGATTGCGGAAAGTGATCCCTGTGACCGCTTGCAAAACAAATGTTGGTCAAACTCCTTCAATTTTCTAACATTTCGTGGAGGCTTGAAGAAAGCCCTTTAAACGGTCAGAGAAATAATTTGGGTCACAAGCTTCCCCTTTCCAAGGTCTCGTATGTGCGGGAAGCCACAGAAATAATTTTGGTGAAAACCCTTTCCCTTTTCAAGGTCTCGTCGGGGCAGGAAAGCTACCCTTTGACCGATCACAGAAATAATGTTGGTCAAACCCCAACCCTTTTCTAAAGTTTTTTGGGGGTGGAAAGGCACCCCTAGGATTCGTCAAAGAAATAATTTTGGTTAAACCCAACTCCTTTCCAACGTTTCTTGGGGCCGTTAATGCACCCCTAAAACTGTTCACAAAAATAATGTTGGTCAAAACCCCCTTTCCCACGTCTCGAGGCGGCCGGAAGGTACTCCTTTGACCGGTCAAAGAAATAATCTTGGTCAAACCCGTGCCCTTTCCACAGCCTTGTGGTGGCGGCAAGGCACCCCTTTGGCATTTTTGACCAAATTTAGAACTTTTGAATTGAAATTTTAAATTAAAAAACATTTTCTTAATAAAAAATGTTAACCGAATTTTCAACCTAATAATTCAAGTTTCTGCCAAGAATTTTAATTTTCTAGCCAGAAAAAGACAACTATTAAAACGAATCCTATACAAAATAATTATGCTAATCAAGATTTCATTAATTTTTGCAATTAAAAATAAAACTGCGCGTTCCATCAAAAAAACATTACAGAAAAATGTATGGCTCTTTTTTGACTGAACAACTTTTGTCTATTTGTTTTTTCGTAGCTTGTGTCTTTTGTCGAAAAATGTATTTTTTTTAAATTTTAAGTTTAAATTTTTACGTATAAAACAGTAACTGTGCGTCCTATAAAAGAGTGATTGACGAAAAATTTGTAAATCTTTTTTGGGAGGATAATTCTTGGACAATCATCTTTTTTTTGTATCTTGCATAGTTTGCCTACAAAATGGAATATTTTATTATGTTTTTGGGGTCATAACTATAATTTTTGAGTTCTCAAGAACGTTTAAAAAGTTGTTAAGATAATCTGGTAAAGCTTTTAAAAAACAAAGTTTTTTCCTTAACTTCCTAGTGGGCACAAAACTTGACGACGTCCTTGTCACATCGTTACGACACCTTTACGACAACTTTACGACATCCTACGTCCGTGTCGTTACAGTGTCTTTACGATATCGTAAAGACAACGTCAGATCGTACGGCATATTTACGATATCGTAAAAAAGCCTTAACGGCATGAACATAAGACGTCATAAAGTTGTCGTAAATATGTCGTAACAATGTCGTAAATACGTCGTCAAGTTGTGCGCCCGCTGGGTTCTTTCATATCGTGCGTTATGAACAAATTAATTATAATTCGTGATAAATAACTGACGTTATTTAAAAGTTATTTAAATAGTTCCAGGGTTTGATCAGGAAGTACCAAGATTTTTAGGGATACAAATAATTATTAATGGAGAATTTTAATATTTGCTATGACTTTTTAAACAATTTTCAATTCTTTAAACAAATGTAAAATATTTCAATAATTATTTATTTCGCAACAATATAAATAATAATCGTATTTTATGATTGAAATAGAATATTTCGTCATTTTTCTAGTAGTATATTTTTCTTAAAACATTAAGAAATTATTTAAACAAATAATTATTTTTTTTCAGTTTAGGAAGGAAGATTGAAAAGGTTACTACATGAAAATGCATTTAAATTTTCAAAATGAAAATTCTTTCAATAAAAAAGGAAAAACTTTGTTTTGATGATTGAGATGGTATTTTCGTGTATAGTTCAGCTTTCTAGGAGAAATAAAAAATTTATTCAATCAATATAATTGATATATATCAAAAGTCTCATCGAATAGACTTTATTCGACATGATATGGCAAATTTTATTTTTCTTTACCAATTATTTATATAATAGGCAGAATATTAAATTTCTTAACCTCTTTCAAGTTCAGGAAACGTGAAAAAAAATAAATACAGAATTTAGTCGAAAACAGTTTTATGCATGTGCATTTAATGTTCGAAGAATAGTTTTTTGAAAGAATGTTTAAAAAAATTTGTATTTTTAATCAAAAAATGATCTTTCATATTTGAACATGAATGTATGTGTTCAAAATTCATCCCTTTTGGTAGAAAATTATTCTTCGTGTTTAAAGATTTATGCATAAACTACTGATTTTTCTCTTTCAAATCATCATTGTAAATTTCTCAAATATAATTTAAAGACCTTTTTAGATTGGACCGGATGTGTCCAAAAATAAAGGAAACACCTAAATAATTTTTCATGCAAAATATTTTTTCAAAAAGGCCAAGGTCATTCTTAGAGTAGATTGTAACGAAGAATCCATTACTAACCTTGAAATTCACCTTTAACTTCAAGGTTATTTCAAGGTCAAGTTTGTTTTTATATTTTCATCCTAATGATGCGGTATTGGTTTTATGTAAAATTTCACTTTGTCGGTTTAAATCAAATCTCCACGGTTTGAGGCCCTCTCAGTCAGAAAAAAACAATTTTTACGAAAGTTTTAGTCTGTCTGTAGTCCGTAGTCTATATTTTGTAGTCAGTAGTCTGTAGTCTCTAGTCTGATTTCTGTAGGAACGATAACTTCCGAAAAATTGATAGGATTGGATTATGCTTTGGGATACTTTTTCAAGGCCTAAAGTGAAAGAACGTGAGCGCATTTTCAAAATTTTTGAAACCACATTATTTCAAGATTTTAAAATTCTATGTAGGGTTATTCTAGTATTCAGAAACTCAAATAATGTATACTTATGACTTTTTTTATAAAAAGAGAATTATCATAGTTAGAGCATTTTCAAAATCCAAAAAAACAAAATAAAATGAACATTTTTAAGTCAAACAACGCATGATATGAAGAAAAGTCAAGAAAAGGAAAAACGCTTAGTTTTGAAAGTCCTACCAGATTATCATAACAACTTTTTTAATTTGGTTTAAAAGTCGAAAATTAAAAATTTGATCGTAACAAAAATAATCAAAAATTCCATTTTTTGGTCAAACTATGCAAGATGTGAAAAAAATGAATCAGCTAAAGTTGCACGCCCTGGAAAGATCTACAAATCTGTGATGAATCACTTTTCGATAGAATGCGTAGTTTTTGCTTTTAGCCGTAAAAACAACATTAAAAATAAGAAAATAAAACATTTTTGGACTAACGACACAAGCTACGAAAAAAAAATTAGATAAAACTTGTTTATTCAAAAAAGAACTCTAATTTCTGATAGTTGACGATCCGTTGAACTTTGATTTTAAAGGCCTGTGCACGAAAGTGGGAGAAATGCAAAGACCGAGCGCGGAATGCGAGAGGCATTAGTCGCGCACCGTAGGTGCGCTCAAACTCTCGAGCTAAGCTCTTTTAACAAAAGAGAATTCACAATCACAAAATCACAGTGGTGGAAGTTTTAAGTCTTAATTTTAAAAGGCTTGCGCAAGAATATGCGAAAATATAAAGGCCGAGCGCGTAGCGCGAGGTAAATACCCAATCGAGCGCGAAGCGCGAGAACCCACAGTCATAGGTCGGGGCCAATCTGTACTACTTCGGCTCAGGTGTTACCGAAAAAGGTCGATGTCATTATTGGAGTGTCTTTTAACGAGGAATCCCGTGGTGACCTTGAATTTGACATCGAGCTTGACCTTCAAGGTCATTTGAAGGTCAATTTTTTAAAATTCAGCGTTACCCAGGAAAAACGACGTGGACGTAGTAAAATCTGTTCCCTCTGGGGTGCTTGATTTACGTGAGTCCACGTGCCTCTCAAGATCGTGGAGCTAAATGTAAGTAAGGGCCCTAGTTCCTAACTGTTGAATATTGGCATCGATCTTCATAATTTCTTTGACGCCTCATTCAAAAACGCTATTCGAAAAAATCACTAGCTCATCAACTTGTAACTATCTAATCTTAAACTTTTCAATAAATAATTCCATTTTTCTGCAATTTCCCAAGGAAGGAGTAAATTTGAAATTTTCTTTTGAAAAGTTCGCCGCGTCATGAAAAAAATTTGCGCATTAATTATTAGTTTTCTAGAATCAAGCCCACGAATAATAAAAAAAGTCGATTAAAGTATAGTTTTAACTTTCTTCGCAAAAAAATGGATAAAATAATAAATAAGGAAAAATCAAACACTTGAATAGTGACAAGTTTAAGCTTCTTTGTAAATTGATACTTCAGTAAGCAACAAATTCCAAATTTTTTTACCATACAAAATTTTCATTCAATCATGAGTGCAGTAGTTTACATGTAAAAATAAGGTAGAGCTTTTACGTAAAAATATCATATTGTAACATGGACGAGACGTTCGCGCATACTGAGATGATGTATATGTTGATCGTTGAAAAGGACGAAGGGACACAATTGAATGGCCAGCTAGGACTCCTGGTTTTACGTCTCCAGATTATTTTTATTGGGGTTATCTGAAGGATCAAGTGCTCAAAACAAAACGGAAATATTTAGATAAATCACAGCAAAGGATTATAGATGGGTCAACTCTCATTCCCATCGAAATGATCCAAAATGATATTGATGCTTTTTATCATCGATTGGCTTACTGTGTCGTTGTACCTGGTGAGCGCTTAATGTAAGAAAAATTCACCTGGAAATAATCTCAAAGGTAGAGCTCAAGGTCTTATTCAAGGTCACCATTGGATGTCTCCTTAAAAGTTACTGCAAGAATGACCTCGGCCTTTTTCGTAAACACTTGAGCTGAAGCAGTACAGATTGGATCAGACACATACCTGGATCCAACCTGAAGACCTTCAGCTGAATTTCAAGGTCACCCTAGAACCAGGACCTCAGTACATATACGCACGTCAAATTTCCCGTTCTTTTGATTGCCCTTGTCAAAAATAGGGGTTCTCATTAAAAAAAAGTTGACCTTGGTATAACTTTTAAGGTCGAGCTTAAGGTCTAATTCAAGGTCATCACTGGATTTCTCGTTAAAAGTTATTCCAAGAATGGCCTCAACCTTTTTGGTAAACACCTGAGTCGACGCAGTAGAGATTGGATCAGACCCATACCTAGGTCAAGCCTGAAAACCTTCAGCTGAATTTCAAGGTCATCCTAGAACCAGGACCTCAGTACATATTCGCACGTCAAATCTCCCGCTCTGTTGATTGCCCTTGTCAAAAATAGGGGTTCTCATTTTTAAAAATAGTTGACCTTGAAATAACTTTTAAGATCGAGCTCAAGGTCAAATGCAATGTCACCCCTGGATTCTTTGTTAAAAGTTACTCCGAGAATGACCTTGACCTTTCTCAAACAAAATTTTACCTGGAACATTATTTAGGTGTTTTGTCACTTTTTGGCCACCCTGTATGAATGGGTTTTAGAATTTCCATGAAAATCATTTCTAATAAATAAAAGAGTACTTTCGAAAGATAATAACATTTTTTCATAAATTGTTAAATTTTTTTCAATTTAGCGAATTTCCTTTCAAAATTCATTTATCAAGTCGCTGTTTCTTCAGAGTTTTTCAAATACTTTTTAACTTTTCAGTTAGATCCAGAGAATAACCAATTGAATTCAACGTAAATAATTGCTTAACAGTTTATTATCATTTGTAACAATAATTTCTTGAAATAATACTTAAAGAATTAAGTTTTTTCTCAATGTTTAAAATTGTTGCCTACTTTTCATTCAGAGTTAGGCAATGATGATTTCATGTTGAGAAACATGATTGTTTAAAAAGTATAATTATTATTTCCAATAAAATTGTTTTAGTAGTGCCATAAAGTTGCGTTCATTCTTGAATTTTCCCATGGTTCTTCTTAATCAATTTAATTTTTGTCAAGTCTTCACTTAGAGTGAAGTAATAATTATTAAAATTCCACCAAAATCATTTTTTAAGCCATTTATTATTTTACCAGGGATTTTTTTTCTTAGAAAATAATTGGTGTAAATTATTGAGCGTCTGAATGAAAAATCCCTCAATTATACATGTTTTAAGATTAAAATTTTAAAGCTTAAGATTTAAAATATTTTAGAAGATTTCGACGGTTTTAAAGAAGTTTAGAATATTTAAGTGCATCAAAGGATGTGAAAATAAATTATTATGTTGAATTAAATTGCACTAAATTTAAACAAATTCATAAGTCTTACAGAGATTTTAGATGATTTCAACAATATTCAAGGGTTCTTAATAGAGTTCAACAAATTTCAACAGATTTCAGCAATTTCAAGAGATTTGAACAATTCCTGAGGATTTCATAACTTTTAAGATATTTTATAGAATTTCGAGGAATTTAAAAATACATTACACATTTATAATGATTTTAAACAGCTTAATTAGATTTTGTGGGATTTCCGAATGTTTTTAATATTTAGTCATATTTAAAAAAAAACAGATTTGAGTGAATTTCAACATCTATCAGAAATTGAAAGAGATTTTATCAATTTCAATAGGGTTTAAATATTTTAGAATATTTGAAAAGTTATCAAAGAACTAAATCAAATGTCCACAATTTCAAGGGATTTTCAAGGGACTTTACCAGATTTTGTAAATAAAGCTACTTTAACGGTTTTCAATTAATTTCCAAAAATTATAAAAGATTTCAAGTGATTTCAAAGAGCTTTATAAAATTTTGTGTAACTTAGTGAATTTGACAGAGTTTTGAATATTCTACCATTTTTGCAGAAGTAAACTGTAGTGAATTTCAACGAATTTGAATAATTTTAAGAGATTTGAAAAATGTAAAGGGATTTAAAAATTTTAGGTTTTTTATTAGGTTTTCAAAAAAATTTAAAGGAAATTAAAGAATTCAAGGAATTGAAAGGGGTTTTTCGGAATTTTTGGATTTTACGGGATTTAGAGGGTTTCAAGAATTTTATCAAATTCGAAGGATTTTTGAAAGAATTTATAAATTTCTAGATATTTTACGAGATCTTATTCGATTTCCGCAGGATTACTTAACATTTAAGAAGATTTAATAAATGATTTAAATTCGGAGGTATTTCGAAATATTATTAAATGTTAGAAATCATTAACATTTTTTTAAAATTTAATAAGTTCGAAAATTGTACAGTGTTTTCATAAGAATTTTGTATGATTTAAAAAATGTAAGACGATTTAAAAAAGTTATGTATGATATCAGTGATATTTAAGATATTAATTGATTCCAGTGGATTTCCATAAAACTTTGGGGAATAACTGAAATTTCTGGCAAATCTAAAAATATTTAAGGCTTTCTGTAAGGTTTAAAACGATATTACGGCTTTCAGGGTATTTTTTAAAAAATTTGAAAATATATTACTAGATTTCATGCGAAATCTGTGTTCTATATAGGGTATCAAATATAGTCTAATTGAATTATTGTTTCTCTAAAAATAGATAAGGCTAGAAAATCTTGAAAGTATTGTTGTCAAATTTCCTCAATACCGATTAAGTAATTTGAAAAACTCGAAGGAAAGAATTTAGCCAAATGTTTTATTTTCAGAACAAGTGATAAATTACTATTTCTCAACATTTTCATCGCATTATTTCAACAGAAATAATTATTTTTGGAAATAAATACTTATCCGCTTATAAATTTAATTAGAGTTTATTTTACACAAAAATGGTCCAACTGTTTAACTGATGACTTCTGTAAATTAAGCTACTTTCCAAAACCTAAAAATTGTGAATGCTTGTTCAAGAAAATATTCGAGATTACAAATCAAAAGAATACATTCAGAATCAAAGATAGACGAATCGCCTTTTCGGTTAAAATAAATAAATTTCTTTCAAGCATTGCTTTAAGAACCCTTAAAAAATTAAATCATTCATTCACAATAAGGAATTATATAATAAAAAATTAAATTAACATACCTCGAATTTATGGTTTACCTAAAGTTCATAAGCCGAATTTTTCACTTTGACCTATTGTCTCATTAATAAATTCACCGAAATATAAAATAACTAATATATTCAATAACATTCTTAAAAAAGCACTGATCGTTCCAAAAACTTAAGTAAAATAATCTTCTGAATTTGAAAACATATTTATTAAAAAAACATTTCCTGCTGATCACATTATGGCTTCTCTAGATGTGTCATTTACATTTACAAACATTCCAATCGATTTAGTTATTACTAGTATCTTAAGTAGATGGATTAATATAAAAAACTACACAGATTTAACTTTTGAAAAATTTAAAGAAGGAATTACATTTCTAGTGGAAAAATTGTATTTAAATTTAATAATATTTTTAGTAAACAAATACATGGAACAGCTATGGGTTCTCATATTATTTTATCGAAAGATAAACTACTTTTTTATCAGGATTAATTTAGGTAATATTGTTACAGATTGATATCGTAAAGATACTTATTCTGGTAGATATTTAAATTTTTTCTCTAACCATCAAATCCAACATAAAATTTCCATGGTTAAAAATCTTATTGATACAACTCTTAAATTATTACATAAATCATTTCACAAGTCAAACATTGAATTGCTTAAAAAAACTTTTTATTAAAATAATTATTTAATGAAATTTATTTAAACTCACTATTATAACAAAATTAAAACAATCAATGATTCTCTTCCTAAGCAAACAGATTTAAATATAGTTAGAAGATTTGTTTTCAAACCTTTAGTTTCTATAACGTTTTATGGAAAGTTATCTTTCGAAATTAAACGAATTCTTAATGCTTCTAATATCACAACAATTTTTCGATTTGGGTCGAAATTAGATAAATTCGTAAAACTAGGCCAAGAATCTTCAAACAATTTTCAACTTACTGGATCATTTAATTAATACTGCACTTAATCCCGAATTAATCATTTAAAATAACTTACTTTGAAGATTGAATTTAAACAATCGTCGGTTACGATAGTACTAACTATAATCTCCTCTAAGCAATTTCTGTATTTGACTAAACCGTTTTTTTATTATTAAACATTAAACGTTTTTTATTCTAATTCAGCATCCTCATAACCTAAGAGACAGTTTTTATTTTCGTGAAAAATTCGATTGAGAATCATTATTTAGAGCTTATTTTTAAAACCTATGAAACTTTAATATGAAAATTGTAGGTATATTTTCTCAGAACTGGCTATTTTTTTACATCAAACATTTTGTTAAATCATTTTAAGAAATTTAAAAAAACATCCGTTTCTATGAACATGAATAACTTCTATCGATCCGACCTTCTTGGCTTGTATTGACAATTGACAATTGACATTATTTTGAATTTCCCAACTGAGTCTAAGATACCATTTAAACTTTGAAATTTTTCAAATATTTGCTTGCAACACTAATCCTTGAAAACTTCCTAAAACGCGAGTATCACTGTTTGCCAAACGAAACCGGAAATCATTGGTACATAATAAAATTGTGTCATTCCATATGACCTAGTTGGTCCCCTTTTTTGGATGAATAGCCAAAATCTAGAAGATTCGATTGACAGATAAGTGGAAAATGGAAGGGATTATTTATGCGTCCCACCTCTTCTTGTAAGATCAGAGAGTAGAAATTTGCAGTGAATGCCCCTCTTCCCACAGTTCTTACAAAAAGATTTAGTTAAATTTTTTTTTCTTAAAAAATGAAAATTCTTCTCCTGATTAGCGCTTTCAGCGCATTCATTCATTTAGTAATTTGTATACCCAGTTGGGATCAGGATTGGCAAAACATCTTTCAATCCAGCCCGCAACCTAGCTTGTGGTACAACTCGCCACAACGCTCGCCACCTCACTCTCCACCTCATTCGCCACCGCGCTGGATACCTTACACGCCACATACTCCCGGCAGCCCCTCAATGTAAGTACTAATATTTCCAAAAAATTAAAAAATTTTACAATTTTAATGAATTAATTAAATTTCTATTTCTAAAACCATATTTCATTGAAGAATTACGGAGTCTCGAATTGTCCAGAATTTTGGAGGAATAGTCTGCCTACAGCTAGCGGCTACTCGTTCAGAAATTTTGCAGGAATATAATATGTACTTTGATTTAAATTATCGTTGTGAATACAGATCCGATATTTTTTGCCGGGCCTAATTTTTCATTCCGGAAAATTCTAACATCAAGGAACCTTCTTTTCCAGCAAAATATTTTTCGACTTTAACGAAATTTTGTTATTTTTCCAAAAAATTAGGAATATTAATTTGTAAATATATGCACAAATATTAAGAGAAATAATTATACTGACAAGGTAAGAACGATAATTGTAAATTTTTCAGCCGTTTTCGAAAAACTCGAGTTTCAAATATTAGCTTTAGGCCATACAGAGTTTGGTGGAAAATATTTTAAATTGTCCGACCGCTCATGTGGCAGCGTTTGGGCTTCATAATAGGTACGTTGCGTGTTAAAAAAAATACGTTTTAGCGACTGGTCACAGTTGAGTGATTGGTAAAATATCAAGCCCCTTTTCCAGCTCCACCTTAAAAAGATACGTTTTAGCTACTGGTCATAAAAGAGGGATTGGTCAAGTCTTGAACCCCTTTCTAGTTCTCTCTATAAAGAAATACGTTTTAGAAACTGGTCACAAAAGAGTGATTGGTCGCATCTCAAACCCCTTTTCCATCTCCTTCTTTAAACAAAAATACCTTATAGCGACTGCTCACAGAAGATTGATTGATCCGATCTCGAACCCCTTTTCCAGCTCCCTCTTTAAATAAATACGTTTTACGAGATCTTATTCGATTTCCGCAGGATTACTAGACATTTAAGAAGATTTAATAAATGATTTAAATTCGAAGATATTTCGAAATATTATTAAATGTTAGAAATCATTAACATTCCTTTTAATTTAATGAGTTCGAAAATTGTATAGTGTACTTGAAAGAATTTTGTATGATTTCAATTTAAGACGATTGATCAAATATCGAGCCCCTTTTCCAGCTCCACCTTAAAAAGATACGTTTTAGCTACTGGTCACAAAAGAGGGATTGGTCGAGTCTTGAACCCATTTTTAGTTTGCTCTATAAAGAAATATGTTTTAGAAACTGGTCACAAAAGAGTGATTGGTCGCATCTCAAACCCATTTTCCAGCACCCTCTTTAAAAAAACCTTATAGCGACCGGTCGCAGAAGAGTGATTAATTAAATTTTGAATCCCTTTTCCAGCTCTCCATATAAAAAATACATTTCAGCAACTGGACACAGAAGCATGGCAGAAAACTTTATTTTTTTAATAACTTAGAAATGGTATTTAAAATATGTTTGCATTTGAGTCGTCCTGTACTTTATGTTTTTAGTTATAAATTTTATTATTTGTTTGGAAACTTAAAAAGCTTACCAAAAAGTAATCATTTTTTATTAAAATACACTTTTTTGGGTACTGAAAGTAGAAATTTAATATCTCTGTGATAAAAATGCAACTTTTTTTATTAAGAATTAATATTTTTTGCTTGAATATTTAACTTTTTTTTTAATTTTGCTTGATTCACTTATTTGTGAAAAACTACTGTTTTTAGTTAAAAATTAATCTATTTTGATGACAGTTAAACTATTTTGTAGGAAACTGATATTTCCCAATTAAAAATTAAACTTCGTATGTAAAAGTTAAAATGTTGAAATTTCAAAAAAAATAAACTAAATAATAAGCAAAATAATTCCCAACAATGAATCTTATAAAACTTTCCGTTTTGTGAAAGAAAATATTACTATTCATTAATTTTATTAATTTCCATTATTATGAAATATTCTGTTAGATAAATAATAATTTTTTAAGAATATATGAATTGATTTAAAGCTGCAAATAATAATTTTAAAGAAGGCTACAGAAATGAAAAATATGAGAAATCCGGAAGTTAAAAAAACGAACCAGATTGATTAATTGATTTAACTGCGTTCAAAACAATGAGATTACAATTGCTGGAAAATTTAAAAATAAGCTTACCACACAAACCTATAAAAGAGTTAAAATGCGCATTCACCTTTCCTGTTTTTTACTTTCAAATATTAAAAGCGTAAACAATTTAAAATTTGAGGATGACCGATTTTTGAATAGCAAGAGTATACCTTTTTTCAGAAAAAAACTCATTTCCATCTTGTTTGTATAGATAGCTTATCAGACTTGAAAGAATCCAGGAAATTATGAATTCCAGTAAGTTATGTGCCTTAACTCAAACTATTTTTCGTACCCAGTGTCGGTTGTTTACAAATAAAATTTGTTTATTTTTAATTTTTTTTAAGATAGAAACAAAATCTAAGCGTCCTATCAGAAAATTATTCATGCCAGATTTGGATGAGCTTCACTCTTCTTTTGAGGATTAACTTTTTTCTTCTTGTCCTACCCATAGCCTGTGCCTTTTATAAAAAATTTAATTTTTAATTTAATTTTGACGATTAAAACCAAAACTAAGAATTTCTTTAAAAAGTCATTAATAAAACATTTGTAGCTCTTTTTTGGATGAACAACATTTGTTGAATTTTTTCTTAGTTGCGGTCCTTCCTTCTAAAAGTATTTTTTTAGTTCGAATGCTGTTCTTTTAACAAATGAAATCAAAACCATGTATCCTTTAAAATGACAAAAAAGTCATTTTAGTTGAAATTTTTTTTTTTCGCTTCAAAATTGAACTATTTTTTTACATTTTTAAAAATGTTGTATTAAATAAAAATTTAACTATGCTATACTTGTTTGCAAATTTATATTCTTCAGGTGAAAATTCAACCAGTTGCTTGAAAATTATTATATTTTGCTACAAATTATTCTTCCTTGGTAGCAATTTAATCTTATCAGTTTAAAATTCCTTTATTTTGATTGAAAATTACTTTTTTATTTTTAATTTTTTTTTTATTTATTTAATTATATCATGTTTGTTTAAACCTCAATCTTCGTGAGTTGAAAATTCTACAATTTGCTTGAAAATTTCTGTATTTTGTTGAAACTTTGTCTATCGTGGTGACTAATTTACCTTCTTCGCTGAAAATTTAACTATAAGAGGTTTACAATTACATTAAATATTTAATATTTGGTTAAAAATGCATCCATTAGAGTGAAAATTATTTATTTTTGTGAAGAATTTAAATTTTTAGTAGAAAACTTGTCGCTTTGATTGAAGAAATTTACTTAAAATTGTTTTCGAAATTGTTTTTATAGGAATTTAATCCGTTTCTTGAAAGATTCATCTGCTGGGTAGAAAATTTAAATATCCTGTTGAAAATTTATTTTAATTGCTTAAAGCATATTTCTTTGACTGAATATTAATTTGTTATACTATTTTATTGTAAATTAATCTTTTTATTTGGTAATTAATTTATTCTTTGGAATTTTTTTCTTAGAAAATCAAGCTGTTTGATTGAAGATAATAATTTAATTTTTTTGTCGAAAGTTAGTGTTTTTTATTTAAAAATGTTTTCATTTAAAAATCCTTTTTTTGTTGTTGTTGAACATTCATATGTTTATTTCGAGTTTCACTCGTGAAAGCATTAAATCTGTTTATATTTTTAGTTGAAAATTTATGTGCTTGGTTAGAAGTTCAACTATTTTATTGAAAATTGATAGTTTTTCATTCACAATTTAACTGCGTGGGTGAGAGTTTAAATTATTTTTTATTTTTTGTTAAACGAAGGTTTATCTTTTTGATTGAGAATTTATTTTTTTCACAATTAATTTTTTTTTGCTAAAAACTCACAATTTTCTATTGAAAATTCAATTTCTGCAGAGAAAATTAATTTTTTGCCTTCATGATTTAACAATTTGGGTTTTTATCTGTTTTTTCGTTGATGTTTGAAAAATCTTTATTGATTGAAAGTTCGTCTTTTAGATTTTCAACTTAATTTCTTTAACATAAAATTTCATCTCTACTGTTTTAAATCAATATAATTTCGCCTAAAAGAAGTAAATCTCCAGAAACTTTAAAAAGATTTCATTAGAACACATTCACTTTTAACTTGAAAAGATAGACTTTTTACCAAGTAGACTAATGTTCACCCTAACATATCAATTTTGAACATAATAGATCAATTTTTATCAAACAAAAAAAAAATTTAACAAAACAATTATATGGTTAACCAAAACAGGTCAATTTTCAATTAAAAAAGAGCAATTTAAAACAAGAGTACGAATTTTTTAAAACAAAATTAATTTTCAAAAAAAAAAGAATGAACATTAAAAGCGAAAAAGTGCATTTCTTACAAAGAACATAAAATTTGAAAACAAAAATGCAATACTTTAGCCCAAAAAATACAAGTATAAAAAATGGATGAATTTTAAAGAAAGAAGTTAAATCGTCGAAAAAAATATAAAGTTATATTTTGTAGTAAAAAAAATTATTTCATGAGATACAAGCCAACGACATTTCAACTGAATGAACGAATTTTTAACCAAAAATAAAATACAACAATTTTAAGTAAAAATATTAATTTTAAACTAGAAAAAAAACAATTTTGAACAAAATATTCGATTTTCTAAGCAAACAAATAAAGTGTTAATAGAAAAATGAATATTCGTATAAGCACTAGCATTTGCAACTGCAAAAGACAAATTATAGACAAAATGCATGTGTTTTCAACAAATTAGTTGAAAATTGGTCAACAACATATATATTTTGACGAAGTTTCTCATCGTCCCGAAATTTCGGGAAACAGTTGAATTAACCAAAAAAGGTCTTTCAGTCAATTATGACAAAGAAAAACATCCAAAATGTTGAATTCTTATGTCAAAAAGACCAATATCCTGCAAAACAATTTAATTTCCTACCAAAAGTTTAAACTTTGCAAACCGAAAATATGAGTTTCGAACGAAGAATTTAATTAACAACTCGAGGATTCAATTTCTGACAAAAACTGCTGAATTGCAGAATTTAAAGCAATTTTATTCCTCAGGCCTGAAAGAGTTGTCGAATCACATGGATGTACGGAGGTTCTTTTCTGGTATGAAGGCAAACTCTTCTACGCAGACACGTTTAATCAAAAACTCTGCTGCTATCATGAATCGGATGGACAAAAATTTTGCGCAACTATAGGTATACAAATCTTTTTTCTTTCCTTTTTCCTTATTCGAATTATCTTCAGTAGTGAGAATTTTTGGGACTTCGCAGCCCTGGCCAGAAGCTCTTATACGAGGTCTGTTCAAAAAATACGCGGACTGTTTGAATTTCGCGGCTCAAGCTGGTTTCAGGAGAATCCGCTTGGTGTCGCTAAGTTCGTACAGATCAGCTGTTTAAAACGCGGTATTCTAGTCGCACATATCTTTATCTGTTAACAAGCTACACAGTCTTAAGCAAAGAGAGTTTTTTTTGTTTGTCGGATTGTAAAATGGACAGTCTGAAAGAGCAACGAATTGCTGTGAAATTTTGTGTGAAACTCGGGAAATCTGCAACTGAAACATTTGCCATGCTCAACACGACGACCCACACGTTGACAAAGTCAACACCCTGGTGCGCAAAAATCGACGTCTGACCATTAGGGAGGGGAAATAAGAGCGTAAGTGAGGAGAGGAAGTTTTTTTAGCCCCGGACAGAAAACCTTGAAATTTTGTTCAGGTGTCCGTCTGTCCTTACCCATAACACACAACTCACGCCTCAGACTAAACACATCACAGCTCACAGCACACATCCTGCAACTCACTGTCTATGGAACTCACGACTCACAGTTCACAAATCAAGTGGGAGCGAAGTTTTAAGTGTGTGGAACAGAAATATAGAAATGTTAAGAGTGGGATAGATGAGAGTTTAGAAATGTAGGGGGAGCAGGGGAGATGAAATATTGGAGGTGGTTGTTTGAGCGCCTTATTAGCGTTCTAACAGGCTACATAACCACCTTCTTTTAGACTTAAGCTGTCTACTTCGACTAATTTTTAATAATTATTTTTTTCATAGGTCACGGTCCTGTGTCTTTTGCTGTTCTTGTAGCAGAATATGATAATACATTTGTAGTGGGTACTGGTAGGCACATTGAATTACTCATATGGAATCCTAGAGAAAATAGTCTTACTCCTGACATCAGATATTTATTAACTGTGGATCCAGAAATCGAAAGCAACAGATTGAGTTATGGAAACGTCGACTCGCGAAATAGACTTTGGATTGGTAAAAAAATTTACTTAATTTGACTTTAGACTTAAGCTAAATGCGAGGAGGAAACAACTCATTAAATGCAGTTTAGCATAGGTGAATTACGCTGGATTGTATCCGATTACCCTGGATTACCTTTATATGCCAATTTACGCAGGGTTATCTAAAATCACTCCAAATTCCGTCAGACTAATTTTAACAAACTAATTTTAGTCTAGTTCAGACTAATTTTAACAAACGAGTTGAATTTTTCACCAAAAATTTTTAATTTGCAATACATAATATAATATGAAAATTTACAAGTATATAAAAATATATGAAATAATAAACGAAAAAATTTATTTTTCATCGGAAAAGAAAAAGTTTAAAACAGAAACAAATAAATTTGTAGAAAAAGAGGTGAACTTTCAAACAAAAAGGATTCAGTTGGTTCTTTTTGAAACTTTTGTCATTGAGTGATTTGCGTTCAAGAAAAGTTCTGGATACACTAGCTTTTAAAGAATTTGTTTAATCAAGTCCGCGTTTGATACACTTCTGAAGGTACCCAAAATAAAGGCTAAGTTCATTAATCAGATATTTTGAACCAAAATTAAAAAATTGAGTGAATTTTCAAAATACCAAATATATTTTAAAACTATTTTAGCCGAATTTTTCGATAAGCCCAGGTTTTTAAAAATTAGAGCCTGTATGATCTAACAGTAGAGCGCGAAGCGCGATTATAGTAATGAGAATGTAATCGCCAAGGCCTTAGGTGCTTTGAGAATCTTCTTTAATGTCAAATTAAAAAAAAAAGGTTCAGCTTTACTTTATGATTGTAGTTTATGACGGGTTTGAATTACAGTAT
>NC_046663.1:24878873-24886367 GCF_010883055.1 Belonocnema kinseyi
GGATCATGAAAAATAAAATGTGAATATTATTTTGCAATATCTGAATAAGCAGTGCCAAATCAAGGTATACCCAAAAAGAAATTGTAATAGGATTTTGATATAATAGTTTTTAACCGAGCGCGAGGTCAATACATTATCGAGCGTGGAGCGCGAGATAAATATATTATCGATCGCGAAGCGCGAGATTGAACTGTCGCGCGCGCAGTGCGCTATGAGAATGTGCCCACGAAGCGGGCTTATTTTTTTTAATGAATTCATTAAAATTAATTAAATTTCTTTACAATTTATAATTTTAGTTTATTTTTTTAAGCGTGAAAATATATGAAGATATAATTTTTTATTATCCATTATTCACAGTTAATATTAGCAATAAAATAATATTTTTTAAAAGAGAAAAACTTTAACAACAAAACGAATTTATCCCGATTTGCAATCAAAACAAACGCACTTTGCGATTTTTGTTCAAAATTTAAACACATTGTACACATTGTACATTTTCAACTCAGTGTGACAGGGGACTGGTTTCGACACTATTGACATTTACAGATTCACCTGCGAGAAAATGAAAAGACCTCGCAAAAGATGCGGGAATCCTAACAGGCGCCAGATGGCGCGACACGTTATGCCGCGCAAATTTAAATTTGTATTTACGAAAAATAATTGCAGAATATAAATATTGACATTATTATTCGGTACATTAATATTTTCTTGACTGTTCATTAAATTGCAAGTAGAATAACTGAAACCAATGATAAATCTACAATAATATTGCAATAATAATTTTTCTTCTTTTATTTTCAAAAATGTTACAACTGACACTTTCATGATAATGAAAGGTTTTTTTTAAACCGAAAAAGCTCGTGGTTTTTTCGATCGAATTCTATTCAGATTTTTTTTACAATTAGTTTTTTATAAAAAGTATTAAATTTGTACGCACTTGAACTTAAAAAGCATCACAGAAGGTATAACAAAGGTTCGCGTCTGGTGCCATAATTTGGGACCTCTTTCAGTACGCCTAATCTTCAACAGAGGCGCTCTTATCCGTATCCTGCCAGGACCGTGAAGTTACTGTGAGTAAGGTATAATTCAGACTGCCTGAATTAATAATAAAGGAATTCTATTTGGCCAGTAAACGAATCGGATCAGGGCCGTTACATAAATTTATTAAGCAGAATCCCTGAGCCGGACATGGTCCTGGCTTTTTTCAAATAAGGCAAAATAAGGCAATTTCCGCACGACATTTTAAAGTATTACTCTTTCCTTTTCAAATTCCGTTGAGTTTGCTAAAAAATATTTTTTCTTCGCTAAGATAAGATAAATGTCCCAATTTGTGCGGCGAATTTTGCCTGAAAAAGTATTTAAAATCTTTTCAATCGAGAAAAGTTCCTAATACCAAACAAACTAAACATTTTTTAATCAATATTTAGTCTGCTCATCTACATAAAGTAACGATTTAATTGAATAATAAAAAATATTTTATGATGTTCCTATAAAACTATTTGGGGGAATGAATTTTTTCTCTGTCTGTGTTTGGGCGAATCAAATCTCCCAATTTGGGTGAGCGACGCCATGCTAGATTTACAGTGGCGAGATACCCAGTGGGCACAACGTTTGGCGATGTCTTTACGACATCGTTGCGACATCTTTACGATTACTTTATGACATCCTATGTCCATGCCATTAAGGTTTTTTTACGATATCGTAAATAGGTCGCATGATCTGACGATGTCTTTACGACATCGTAAAGACATCCAAACAATATGGACATAGGATGTCGTAAAGTTGTCGTACAGATGTCGTAACGATGTCGTAAAGAAGTCGTCAAATTTTGTCCCCACTGGGATATCGCCATTGATAAGTACTAATATCAAATTTAAGTTGTAATCCGGAATTTGAATATTTGAACTTGAAAATTTGGCAGCATGATAAATCACTTGATTAAAAAAAAATAATAACATTCTGATCATTTGTATGTTTATATCGGCAGTCTTATTGTCATTGGCATCTTTTACCGCACAATTTTATTTAATTTTTTAATACAAATGCATTAAAAAAAACAGGCGTTATGACAGGAGAAATCTTTAAGAATTGAAATAGTGTGCCATTCGAAAAACTTATAATTAAACAGGCCCCCGTTTTCGTCAATTGTCGAAGTTTTGAGACCCTCTGAATCCGAAAAACAGGTTTTTACGAATGTGTCTGCCTGTGTGTCTGCCTATGTGTGTCTGTATGTTTTTAGTTTGATAGCACGACAACTTTCGAAAGAATTAACAGATTAGATTGGCCTTTAGCATAATCTTTGAGTGTCCTAAAATAAACGTCAAGTTCGTTAGACAGGCATTTTGGATAAAAATTGAAAAAGTGAGCGTAATTTTTAAAATTTTCGTGTTCGCTTTTTTTTTTAATTTAAAAATTTTCTGTACGTTTATTCATAGTATCTGAACAAGCGAGCAATTTATCCTAATGACTTTTTTCTGTAAAAACAAAATTACTAGAGTTATAGCATTTAAAAATTCCAAGAAACACAAGCAAATCAAAATTTTAAACCAAATAGAGCACGATATGGAAAAGAGTCGAGTGACCGAAAATGTTTCTTTTTTAATGCCCAACAAGATTATTATAACAACTTTTCGAATTTTCTTAAAAAATCCAAAATAACAACTTTTAGAATTTTCTTGAAAAATTCAAACTTTTGAAAGTCGGCAATTCTAGGATATTTCATTAATAAACTCAAGCAACGTACAACGAATTTTGGTAATTTTAGATAAAATCGTCTATTTTTAAACAGAGACTCATTTAATAAACCATTTATTTTGTGAAGTCAATATTTTTCTATACTCATTTAATTACCAAATTCTCGCTTCATTTTTTGATTTAAAATAAGCGTGTAAACATTTTTGAGTCTGAAATTTAATTAATCTATTTCAATTAGAAATGTCTTTCTCGGTTCGCAAACACTTTTTACAGTTAATAAAATAAAAAAATTCGAACTCTAAAGCTAAGCATTATTCCATTTCAAGTAATAAAAAACGAAAGTGAAAATTAAGGCTTTCAAATTGGAAAGTAGAAACACTTTCCCATTAAACAAGTTTAAATTGAATGGAGATAATCTGCAAATTTAGAATTCTTGACTTTTATAAATGATAGAGTTCAAAGTCTTAAATTCAATTCCAAAAATATAAATGCATTTAATCACTTTCAATGCTCTAAATTCAAGAACAAATCAATGAACCTTGAAAAGCTCTAAATTTTAATTTCGAAATCTTGAGAAAACTAAAAGTTGTTTTAATTTTTTCCAAGTTAAAATTATTTTTGAAGTATTTTTAGAAGTGCTATATATTTTAATAAGTAATAAATGGTAAAAAAGCAATGTTATTCATCAAAAAGTTTCAATGTCAAACGCTTTTAATTTTTAATTGTTCATGACTTGAAGTCTGTATTTTGAAATTCTTGAAATTAAAAACATCAGCTTAAAGTGAATGGTATCATAATTGAAAAAGATAACAACTCAACTCATTACTTTAAAAGCTGTTAAAATCGAACTTGGACAGATTTTTCTCCTAAAGATTTGTGAATTTCTCGGTCGAAAAATGAATTCTGCAAAATAGAATGCTTCCTTTTAATTTTTTTCCGACATTTTCGTAATTCCTCATTACACCTGGTTACGCAACAAATAACCTAAACACTGATTGACTGAAAACAAACTGAAGTGATTGTCCTGCGAAATTTTCGCCACTAACAGCAGATGACTGAAGCAGACGACAGAATTAACCGCCGAGGATACTTTCCCCTTTTTTATACACTCCTGCGTTGTTGTGGAGTTGCTCCGCTGATCAGCAGCGCCACTCTCTCGCCCTTTTGGACCACATTGTCCTCTATAACTCAATTTTTAATGCAAAAGAACTTTTCTTGAAAAATAATTTAAAATATGTGAAAAAGCGAAGTAAGCTTCACTTATTTAACAAGGAATTTAATACTTGCTGTTTTTAAATATTTAAATCGTTTAAAAACAACAATTGAAAATATGCAACAAATAATTTAACTTCATTTATTTTACAAAGGGCTCAATCATTTTTTCTCTAAAAATTTAATCTGCTTAAAAACTATCTAAGGCATATAAAAAATATAAAACTTTTGAGTTGAAAAACACTTTAATAACCTCAGGGAAAAATAAATACTTTCTGATATTTAAAATCATTTGTAAAACGCACAGTTTTCCATTTATTTAATTATTCCATAATACTTTTTAACTCAGTTTTTAATTTAAAATAACAATTCCTAAAAAATAATTTAAAATATGTAGAAAAATTGATCGCTAGTTTAAATATTACCTATTTAAAAAAGTGCTCGATACTTTATTTTTCTTTCAAATATAAAATACTTCGAAGTCAGAAGAAACAAGAATTCTGTAATAGGATAAAAAATAGTTGTTTGCTTTCTCCTTTTATTCTCAATTATTTTATTTAAAAAATGTTTAATTGTTAATTTTTCAATTGTTATTTTATAATATGAAATGCATTCTTAATAAACTTTTTAAAAGTGTTATTGAATTCTTTTTCTTAACTATTTTGCTTTAAAAACACATAACTTTTTTTTTAATTATCAAGGAAATATACTTATTGTATTTTTAAGCATTTTTAATGTTTATAACTTTGTTTTATGCTGTCATATATTTATTTTTTATTATTTACATAATAAAAAAGAATTATGTAAGTATATGGGTGATTGCCAAAATGTTAACCATTTGTAGTTCAAGACATTTTCTATGATTAATGAATTCTTTGACTGAAACACTTAATTTTGTTAATTTTATTCAAAAAACCTAAATCTATACTTAATTCTTTAAAACGGAAAAATTATAATTAAAAATTATAAAAAAATTTCTGCTTAATAAAGGAATTTGTTTTTCATCAAGGCACAATTAATTTAAAGTTAAAAAATCTGTTACCTAAAACTTATTTAGTTTACATTAAAATAACACATGATAATTTTATATTATCAAAACTATTTTTTTACATATAAATTTCATGAATTTTGCCATTTTTGTGACTTTCAAACTGCTATTATCGAATACGAAAATTGTGTGTGAACAAAATACAACTATGTCTTCCAACTCTAATTTAATTTAAATAAGGTTCACATAACAAAATGTTTAACTTTTTTAAAATCAATTTTAATCTAGCCGAATTGAAAAAAAGAATAATTTTTTATTGAATGAAGAATTCCGGTATTTAGCAGAAATATTTATTGTTATTTTCAAGTTTGGATGATTTTTTGTTACCTTGAACAATACACAAAATTAATTTCAGGGTGGCCGTTTTTATCAAGGCAAAAAATTGCCAGTCATTTTCCGATTTACAAGAATATTTCACGGTTAAACAAATTCGAAATGGTTGAATTTTAAGTAGATTAATACATACAAATAATCAGCGAAAAAATTATAAATGCAGTACATTCATAACCTTTTAATAATTTTAGGAATGAAATTACTTTTGAGTCTTGCATGATTATTTCAAAATTAAAAACACTTTTTTCAAATCTATTTAAATATTTTAAATCCTTACCACTAAAAACTCACCGAAGCAATAAACTTATAATTTTTTAAATAGTTTTATGAGTGATTTGATTTGTGTTTCAGCCTAAAGTTAGTAGTTTATCAAAGTTGCAAATTCCTATCTACATTTGCATTACTAAAATTGCCCAGTGGGCACAAAATTTGGCGACGTCTTTACGACATCTTAACGACATCTTTGCGACAACTTTACGACTTCCTACATCCATCTCGTTTCGGTGTCTTTACGATATCGTAAAGACATCGTCAGATCATACGACTTTTTTACGATATCGTAAAGTCACCTTAACGACATGGACATAGGATGTCGTAAGGTTGTCATAAAGATGTCATGAAGATGTCGTAAAGACGTCGCCAAATTTTGTGCCCACTGGGTACTTATCATGAGAATATAATATTCTTAACTTAATTTTTTATTAAGCTTCATGAAAATGAGTATAATGGAACAAATTAACTCAATAATTTTTTGCTTAGAGTAAATATATTCTTGATTCAAATAGTTACCCTGATTCTATTATTTTCTTGATTTAAGAAATCAGTCCCTTGTAAAAAGAAAATACATGCTTCTATCAAGTAGAATCAGCCAAGTAAATTAGCTTACTTGATTTAATGCAAATTTTTTTTCATTATAGTTAAAAATGAAATAATTAAATGTTTATAAGTAAATTACTGTACAATTTTATAACTCCAGAATAGAAGTGGATGTCTCTGGCTTACAATCGCATAACTCAAGCTTAGAAGCTGAAGCCTCCCCAGTAGGCACAAAATTTGGCGACGTCTTTACGACATCGTTACGACATCTTTACGACAACTTCACGACATCCTATGTCCATGTCGTTTCAGTGTCTTTGCGATATTGTAAAGACATCGTCAGACCATACGACTTATTTACGATATCGTAAAGACACCCTAACTACATGGACATAGGATGTCGTAAAGTTGTCGTAAAGATTTCGTAACGATGTCGTAAAGACGTCGCCAAACTTTGTGTCCACTGGGTCTTGAAGGCCGGACTTACAACAAATTACTATTGGATCAGACCGAATGACTGATGATCCTAGAGAAGTAAAAGACGGCTTCTGGGACACTCTAAATGACACAATAAACATCTGCGAACATGGGGAAAGAATAATTCTACTAGGAGACATGAACGGTTGGGTGGGCATCCAAGGTCAGGATACAGAAAGAGTATTGAGGGGTCCTGAATGCAATACTGAGCATAACCTTCTGATCTCAAAAATTAACTCAGGTCGGAGATGGAGAAAAAAGAGAAGCAAGAAAGCACAACAAACGCGAATCAAAATTGAGAACCTACAGAAACCGGATGTGCGAATTGATTTCCAAAATAAGATAATCGAAAGCATAGATAGGACAACATGGGAGGACCGTATAAGAAACAAAGATTTAGAGGGCGCCTGGACAATGTTACGGGATATCCTTGTTAGAGGTACGATCGAAGTGTGTGGTACCGCAGTTGTAGGAAGAATGTCTGGTGATGCGTGGTGGAATGATGAAATTCAGGCTGCCCAAACAGCAAAAAGAGAAGCGTACCAGAGAACTTTGAACATCGCAGGTCTTAGCAATGAGGACAGAAATAGACGTAGAAATGATTATAGACGCGAAAACAGGATACTTGAATGATTAGTTAAAGAAAGTAAAGATACAATTAGAGCAGAAGGAGAGATAAAAATACACAACGACTTTGAAGGAAGCAGGAAACTACTTTATAAAAAAATTAAAGGAAACAAAAGTACAGAAATTGTCAACATGAGAAATAGTAGGGGGGAAATGGTATATGACGCAGATGGAATACTAGAGGGTTTCAGAGACTATTTTAGGAGACAATTCGGAGATGAAGCTATAGGGCACCACAACTGCGATGTTGAACACGATGCGTTGGAAAACTTAATTGAAAAAGTCTG
>NC_046663.1:24886467-24887467 GCF_010883055.1 Belonocnema kinseyi
GCGAATTGATAAATTTATGTTTCGAGATGGTAGACGTCCCAGACGATTGGAAAGAAGCGATTATCGTACCAATATACAAGAGAAAGGGAGATAAAAGCGAGTACAATAATTACAGAGCGATTAGCTTATTAAGCACCGTGAGTAAAATATATTCAAAAATACTTATTCGTAGGGTAATGTACGGTCATGTACGGATCAAATATTTAGCTTAAGGTAAATAACAGGAAAAAGTTTGAGAGTAAGGAAAAAAAGGTTTCTGTGCATTTGTTGACCTAGAAAAGCTTTTGACAAGGTAGATAGAAGTAAACTTTGGGAAGTTCTGAAAGAGTATGGAGTCAATGGATGAATCCTACAAGCTATAAAAACAATATATGGGGCATTATTCCTCAACTGCCCCAACTCAATTTGTCATGTTTTTCGATTGTCTTTAAGTTCTGGGAATATGTTCGCCTACCCAACAGTAGTTAATCCACAAACTTATAGATCAGGATTACCAACCCTCCCCAAGAGAGGGAGGGTTGAATTTTCAACCCCAATGCCTGTAGGGGTAGTTTCAAACGCCTGTATCTTGCTTTCTAATTACGCGATTTAAAATTTTTATGAGGGTTTTGGAACGTGCTTTTTACACGCTTTCATCCTATTTTATTATTTATAACAAAAAAAATGGTTTAAACAATTTTTTCAATAAATCAATTGTTTATTTAACTTTTTTCGCAATTTAGGCATCTACGATTTTTATTAAATAGTCTCAAAAGAAAGCTTGACTTTTTTACTATGAAAAATGTTTAATAAGAAAATGGACAAATTGAGAATTCATTGAGTTACAGAGCCGGTTGTAGAGGGAGTCCTCGCGCTCGCACTCGGGCGTTATGCGGCAACATACCGCGGAACAGTTTTTAAATATGCCATTTTTTTGTATTACTCACATTGATCCAAAATTGCATGAAGTCATCGGAAAAAACTATTCAGTAATGTTAACCAGTAAGTTTGAAGAAGTTAA
>NC_046663.1:24887567-24888831 GCF_010883055.1 Belonocnema kinseyi
TCCTCATCTATCTTCCCGTCCCTAGTAAATAAGCTACCAAGGTATACGAACTTATCAACTTGTTCAATTCTCTCATCATTTAATAAAATATTGCATAGCGTTATTATGAAAAAAATATTAAGTAAAAAGCACTTTCTTAAAAATGAACAGTATTTTTCTGAAGATAAATGATTCCTCACTATTATAATTTTTTATCCGACAATAATTGGTTATTGTTCTTGCAATTTTTGTAAACAAATACATGATTCAACCAACTTCTCACGTATAAATTGTTTGAGTAAGTAAAGTACTAACGGATTAGTAATTAACGCCTGTCGTCAGCCTACATCCTATCAAGTTATAGTTTCCAGAGTCTACCACGTGGAGGGGACAGAGCGATTTTAGACTCCTTTTATCTGCAAGATGATTCGGGGTGCTTAATTTTAGTGAGTGCCCTCGCCTCTCACTTTCTGGGGTGCTTGATTTTTGTGAGTCCCCTTGCCTCTCACTACACAACCTCTGTATGCTGTGCGCCTCTTCTTCGTACCAGCTTTCCACTTTCTTGGAGTACTATTCTGCTTTCGATTACGTTTAGACTTCGGGAAAACCTCACTTTTCTCCTCATAGGAAAATCGTTTCAGATCCAGCTGTCCCTTTGCGTTCAGAGCGAATGAATGATATTTGTGTGTACCTGGTATCGTCACAGCCTTACTAAATCGATCTGCTAATTTTATTGTCATCGCTGCATGCTCTTCTTTGCTACTGAATAATACGACAGTTTCCTTCAAGTTTTCTCTGTACCATTCAAATAACTCGTAAGCTGTTAAGATCTGATTCTCAGCTGAACGTTGCAAGCTTGCTCTTGCAGCAAGACGCTTCAGATTACCTCCGATTCCATCGCATGGTCCTTTTCCATGGGCAGTTGGATGTAAAGTCCAGTCTGCCGGGATGCCAAAATCTTTTTCATGGCACAGAAGGTTCGCAAAGTTGTATTTGTTCTTAAAATGCTGTGGTGCTCCATCTGTGACATAATGAAATTTCTTAGGATTGAAACGCTTCTTAAGATAGTCAGCAATTAACCTTTGGTATAAATGCACAGCAACCGTGTCATGGTGAAAGTTGTCTGAAATAATAGCTATGCTCACATGCTTCAATTCGTTCTTCTCTTTATAGTAGATACGAGTAACTACTGTAAAAATGGACGCCTGACCATTATTCCAATGAGAAGATTGGATCGCATTTTGAAACACGTAAGCATAGTTTTCTGCAAAATCGAACATAATCA
>NC_046663.1:24888931-24913660 GCF_010883055.1 Belonocnema kinseyi
CACACTACTCCTTTCCCCTGCCGAGTGAGTCACGCCTACCCCGAAAGGGAAATGGCTTAATGGTGTAATAATAATAATAATAATAATAATAATAATAATATTCGGATAATTCCGGATTGCTAGTTTAAATGACCGAGAGGGCCAGCGCATTACCAGAGTTGCTTCCCCTTGCCTGATTATTATTATAATTTAATTTGTGAACTATATTCCAGGGACGATGAACATTCATAAATACAGTTTGGGAAATGTGTTTTCATTGAATCCTGGTCGGCTTATTAAAACACACATTCAGGAAGTATCTTCGAGCAGTGGATTCGCGTGGGACATGACTGCTGGTCGTAGCAAATTCTATTTCGTCGATGCTGATAAAAATTATAACGTCTTCACCTACGCATATGATGTTATGAGAAATAAGCTTGGTAAATTAATAGTAAAGAATTTTTATTTTGGTTTATAAATTCTCGATTTCAAGTCACCGAATAATTCTTGATGAAAATGCAATTTCCCAAAAACTACATACTAATTTTTCACGAAAATTCTCTATTTCAAAGTGAAAATTAAATTTTCAGTTAAAGTATTTATTTTTAATAAGAAAAATTAATTTTCAACAAATTAGTTAAATTTTTACACAAATAAATTCGCAACAGAAAAGATTAATCTTTATTGAAAAAGATAAATTTTTAATCCATTAAATAAATTTTTTTACCAAAAAACGTATGGACTATTAATAATTTAAAAAAAAAAGTTTAATTCTCAAGCAACTAAATAAATTTTCAGTCGAGTTAATTGGAAAAAATGAAATTACTCTTTTGCAGAAAATATAAATTTTTGACGAAATAAATATATTTTTACTTGGAAAAATTAATTTTGAAGTTAAAATAACAATTTTCAAAAACATGGTTGAGTACTCAAACGTAACAATTTACGTCTCAGTCGAACAGTTACATTTTTCCAAAAAATATGACATATTTACTGTAACGGGCTAGTTTTTAACAGAAAGTATGAATTTCCGGCCAAAAAACGCCAAATTTTAAGAAAATTTTTAAAATACTAAAATTTTCAATGAAACATTTTATTTCCAACCAATTAAATTAATTTTCGACCAAAAAGGTCTATTTTATTTAAAAAAACACGATTATTTTACCAAAATATATTAATTTTAAAGCAAATAGTTGAATCTTCAACAAGGAAAATGATGCATTAATCACAACAAATGGTATAGTTAATTTTTTAACAATAAT
The DNA here is from genome assembly GCF_010883055.1 of Belonocnema kinseyi. Taxonomy (NCBI): domain Eukaryota; kingdom Metazoa; phylum Arthropoda; class Insecta; order Hymenoptera; family Cynipidae; genus Belonocnema; species Belonocnema kinseyi. The sequence continues at coordinate 24,890,173 of NC_046663.1, forward strand.
TCTTTACCGAAATTCCCTACTTTAACTTAAAATTATATTTATAGAAAATATTTTATGTTACAATTTAGCAACTTTGTTGACCATTCTTGGCTTAAACACCTTGTTAATAAATAAGTGTAGAGAAAATGTAAGTTTTTATAAATTAATACGTATTAAATCACTATTTTTAGGGAAGGGTAAAGAAGTCTTCAAGTGGAGAGAACATCCTCATAATGGATTTGCGCGTCGTATGACAATTGATAGAAATGGAAATCTCTGGGTGCCTCTTTATGAAGGTGGCGGAGTAAGGATTTTTCAATATTCTAAAAATATTTCCATAAATAAAATTTTAAATACAAATAATTCTTTTGATTTGTTTTAGGTCGTTCAAATTGATCCACGTCAAAATAAAACGATGCGATTTATTCCCATACCTGCACACAGAGTGGGCGCATGCACTTTCGGTGGTCCTAATTGGGATATTTTATTTGTATCAACAATAGGTAATGCTCACGAAGCTCATAGTCAACAAATCCCACGAAACGACCAAGGTGGTTCAATTTTTGCTATTAAGCGGCTTGGCGTGAAGGGTTGGGGGCCATATAAATACAATCTGTTATTAGGGTAATATTTTAAAGTCAGTAATAAAGAATTTCGATTTCTGAATTGAGAGTTTCAATCAATCTTTTATTTGTTCACCAAATTTCTCTGATTTCAAAGAGCACCAATTTATTTCTTATCGCCAAAAAGCGCAGAAACTCTTTCAGTAGTAGCGCACCAAGCCTAGGCTCGTTTCCTCGATGCGTAGAACCACCGTAAAGGGACAATTGGTAGGAGAGCGCGCGCACACCAGTGTCTCCAGAGCGTGGAATTTTTCGGCCCCCACCACTCTCTCATCTGGGAGCAAGACTTCTGGGTGTAAAATGTTTAAAATTTAGTGCTGCATGCCTTAGTCATATTTTTAATAAACAATGGATTTTTAACAAATAAAAAACATATTTTCGACAAAATAGTTAAATTTTCAACATAAGAAATTACTTTTAAAAATACATTTTTTTCTTAAACATTGTAGTTTATACTGAAGTTCGCAGTTCAAAAAATTAAATTTTTGAATCCAAATAAATGCGGATTTTCAACAAAAAAAATTAATTTTTATCTAAGACAAATGATTTTTTAAGGAAGAATAATTCACCAACAAAGAAGAAAAATGTATAACCAAAAAGAAAGTTTTTCAAGAAAAAAAAGTTTCAACAAAATTGTTCAAATTTCATCTACAGAAACGAATTTTAAACTAAAAAAAAGTATTTGATAAAAATGAACTAGTTAAATTTTCAGACAAAAAATGGAATTTTCAACGAAAGAAATAACTTTCAATAACTTTCTACCAAAAACAGGAATTCAAAATTTTCGAAATCAATTTTAAAACAACAAAAATTTTTGTTTTACAAAATAGATAAATTTTCAACGAAAAACGGTTACATTATCAGTTTATCAAATCAATTTAGAACCAACAATTTTTAAGTAAAATAGTTTAACTTCCAAAAAAATATATGAAAATTAAAAAAAAGGAACGCAATTTTTTAAAATTATTTCGTAATTTTGCTGTGTTCTATAATTTTCAAAAAAATAAGGAAATTAATTCTTATCAAGCCTTCTTGCTCAATTTTGTTGCGCCATTTTTTGTTATGTTTATGTTAGTTTCTAAACTTTGCTTTTAAATTTTAGCAAGTTTACGAGATATTCAGAAATTTTTAAAGGATTAAAAAATAATTAAAACTTGCAAAAAAATTAGGAAAAATTTGAATAATTATTAAAAATTAAAAGACTAGAAGGTCTGAAAATATTAGAAAAAAGAATTATTTTTCTAATAATCGTTTGAAAATTTGTAATATTTTTTATTCACAAAATTGTACTTTAAAAAAAAATTCCAAAAGATTTTGTAACACATCAAACGATTTCCTAAAATTTAAAAGAAGAGCGTAGAAGATTTTAAAGCAAAATGTTTCAATTTGATAAGATTAAAAAGTTTTAAAAAACGTAAATAATCCAGTAAATTCAAGAAATATTTAGAAGATTGGAAGAGAATTAAATCTAATTTTAAACTTAAAATTTTCAGAAATGTAGATTTTCAAAGATTTAAAAAAAAACTTTAGAAGCCCTAAGGAAATTCCGAAAGATTTCAAGGAGATAAAATAATTTTTCTTAAAATTCCTGTGAAAAATTTAGAAGATTATATAAGTCAAGTTTTTTACATCTTGAATGCTTTTTTAAAATTTTTAGAAAAATGTAATAGGTTAAAAATATTTTTTTGGAATTTATTTTGCTTTCAACGTATTAGAAATATTTAAAAACTTCTTAAGAAAATTAAAAAAGAGATTTTCGAATATATCAGATGTGTCAGAAAAGATCCTAGGAGATTTTAAAAACATTTTATTTTTATTTTATAGGATTTTAAAAAATATTAGGAAAATTTCTTATATATTTAAAACGTTTTGAATTCTTCAAGATATTTGTAACTCTCTCGAGTTTTTATCAAAAATTAAAAAAAAATCATTCAAAATGTAGAACAAAATTTCCGTATAATCTTCTTAATTTTCTCAATCATTTTAAGAAACTATGTTTATTCTCCTAAAACCTTTCGAGATTCTTTTAAAGTTCCTAAAGTTTATCTTGGGTTTCTAAAACACTTATAAAATTAAATTTTTTTTGAATCTTATCAAGTCTGCTAAATACTTCTTGAATTCACTTGCTTATTTATTTTTTTTCAACTTTTAATCTTATCAAATTGAATGCATTTTGCTTTAAAATCTTCTACACTCTTCTTTTAAATTTTAGGAAATCGTTTGATGCGTTTAAAAACAAGCGTGAATTTTTTAAAAGTGTATTTTTTAAACAAAAAATAATTTAAAACTTTCACTCGATTATTAGAAAAATAATTCTGTTTCTCTAATCTTGTCAGACCTTGCAGTTTCTAATCTTTAAAAGTTATTGAAATTGTTCCTAATTTTTCTTCAATTCTGCAAAATTAGAAAAAAATGCCTTTAAAGTTTTTCAGATGCTTTGTTGAGAATATTTGAAATCTTTTGCAATATTATGAAATGTTTAAAATTAATCTTTTCAAATTAATTGTTGGAAATAACAAATTATGTTAATTATTCCTTTAAAAATCTTTACAAGTTATAATATTTTTGGAATTGTTTCAAAATTTTTGAATATCGCTTAAACTTACTCAAATTTGAAAGATTTATGTTCCTTAATTTTTCTAAAGTTAAGAAATACGGAAAAATTACAACATTTTGCTTAAAAATATCTTACGTACTTTTTAGACATTTTAGGAAATAATAAAAAAATTTTGTAATCCTTTTTCAATTTTCTGTTAGAATTCATTCCAAAACAATTGTTTACATTTTTTCCCAAGGAGTTTCTTTCATTATCTTTCATTATCTGAAAGTCCTTCGTTTACCGACTTTTATTATTTTTTCATTTTTCATACATATCTATTATATCTTATCAAAGTTTAATATAAAAATCTTAAATGCTAAGTGTATTTAAATACTACAATTTTTATTGTTTCCAAAATTTTCGAAATAATTTAACAAATTTTATGTGTCATTAAAATGAACATTTTAAAATCTCATTCAACTTATTCCAAGTTACCTTTTTTTAATTTTCAAAATTTATGTAATTACTAATTCTGTTTGGAAATAATTGAACCTCTTGCGATTAAAATCGGGGATTCTGCTTGAAAAAAAATGTGCTAAAAGTAATTTAAAAAAATCATTTGACACGCTGCGTTTGAATGTGTCGCTCCCAGATGGGAGAGTGGTGGGGGGCGAAAAATCCCACGTTCTGGAGACACTGGTGCATACGACGCTCTTTCACCAATTCCCTTCATGCAGTATCCCCAATCTTGGAAAGTTTTGACTGCGCTTGCGTCGCGCCGACAACCCGATTCGTCACTGTTAGCGCGCTTTTTTCAATTATATAAATATTCAGATTCAATATTTATGACAAATAATTATTGGAAACTGCATCCAAAGTAATTTCTTAATCCTAGATTAGAATTTTGGAGTGACAGATGGAAAGATGAAAGAAAAGATTTTTTTAAATTTAGTATTTTATATGTTTCAAAAATTAAATAAAAAGGTAATAAAAAGTTTTAGTTTTAGGTAAAAAATATTATTTATAATAAATAAATATGATTTGATTATTTTCTATACAATATTATGTATTTTACAATATTGATACAATAATTTATTTGTAATTGTAATTCAGAATTTCTTCAAGTTATTTAAAAAATGTATGACATAACATTTATCATTGCGGTATTAATTATTCTTAATATATTTTTGGTAATTTCAGTGATTTTATTTCAAGTAAGCTCGTCGAAAAAAAAATTTAATTCGAAAACTCGGCAGAGGGGAGATTAATCATTGGGACAAACAAAAATGATTTATTTTTCTGAACTCAGGATTCATAACCTCTTTTTTATTAATATCAAATTTTTTATCTGTCTCTCCTGTCTGTGAGACTACACTGGATTGAATACGATTACTCTAGATTACGTCAACAATAGTCTAATGCGAAGTAGATGCTTTTTCAGTAAACAGCTTTTGTCTATTCATTTTTTTTGTACCTTGTGAAACTTTTCAAGAAATTTTTGTTAATGTTATTTTTTAAGATTAAACCAAAATCTACGTGTGGAATCAGAAAATTATTGACGACAAGTTTGGATGAGTTTCCACTATCTTTTGGAAGATCAACTTTTTTCATTTTTTTTTATAGTTTGTGTCATTTTTACAAAAATTAAATTTTTAACTCTGTTTTTACGAATAAAACTAAAACTACGTATTCCATTAAAATATGATCATTATCCAATTTTAACTCTTTTTCGGTTGAACAACTTTTGTTGAATTTTTTCTTAGCTTGTCATATTTTTTCAATGTAATATCTTGGTTTACTTGCGTTTTCATGCATCTTGCAATGTTCGACAACAATTTAATCATTTTAGTTGAAAAATATATATATTTTTTTTTGGAAATTCATATATATTGTTCAAAATTAATCTTCTTTAGTAAAAATTTTTATCTTTTTGATTGAATCCTACTATCTTATTACCATTAGATGAAAATGTAATGCCAATTGCATGTTTCTTTAAAGCTACTTCGTAATTGAAGCCCATTTGAATCAAAACTGCAGCTTCTTTATTGTACATCTTAATTGCCCAACCCCGTGAAAACGACGCACTTTTCTATTGTCTATGTATATTTGGGACTGATAATGTGTTTAGTACAGAGCATGTCACAAAACTTTAGGACCACATTGTGAAAAATTTTAATAGGCCATGTGATAAGTATAACAACTAATCAAGTCAGCCCTAAGATCAATATTTTTTCACCCATATTGAAAAATAAAAGTTAAAATAACGGATTTTACTTGTCAAAAATCCAATTTTTTCAGTTAAAAGTCAAGATGGAAATTAAAGAGGATATTTATCGATCTTCTTAATAAAAGTCTATAATTGAGCTATTGATGTACGAAAATACATATTAAAATTTGAGATTGATCGATTGCATAGTTTTTGAGTCAGAATACCCGCCAATTGTAAAAACACTGTTTTGAGAAAAATGCGTTTAAGTTTTATAAAGAAATTTTGCGTGTATGTCACATAGTAAGCCGACGGGACCGAACTACGGCAAGAGTATTTTAAATAGCCTACAAGGAAACCATATACCTGCGCGTCAAGCCCATGCTGCGCGCGCACTCTCGCATCCGTGTGACGCGTCTACCGTACCTCGGCTAGATCTCGATTTTTTACCCCGAGAATAGAGGGGGGCGGGTACCCTGACCAAACAACTGCATTACAGTCAACACTTATCTGTGCATTGAATTTAATTCACAGAATTCATGGAATGCACGGAATTCATGGAATTCAAGAAAGTCCTGTGAAAGTTCTGTGAATGTCTTAAGTTGGCTGAATTCCATTAATTCCTTGAATTCCGGGAATTCTGTTCATTCTTTGAATCTTATGATTACCTTGTAAATCGTGCAAACCTTGAATTCCTCGATTTCTAAAAATTGCGTAATTTCTGTGAATTCCAGGAATTACTCAAAATTTATAAATTCCTCGAATTTCATTAGCACTCGAGTTTCATACTATATATTAAAAAAATTGGCTTCGTCAGAATTTATGATATAGATGTTTTACTGGCTACGGGACATTTACTATAAAATTCTATTAATGTGAGGTACCATACAAACTAGCAGTCTTACGCGCGCCTAAGTATCTTTTTATGAAAAGAATAAATGAAAAGCCTATCTTTTCTATACTATACATATTTAATGAATGTTACAAAATATTATTATAACATAATAGAAGACACACAAAAAAAGTGGTCTGTCCGACAGACTACACTAGAATATCTATATGTTTTTGGGGTCGCTGAATTGTAATCCCGTGTCCAAATAACCAAGTTGGCTTGTATTTTTCTGAAAAACGAAAAAATAGACGTAAAATCGAAAAAAACAGTGATTTTTCAGGTATATTTTTGCAATAAAAAAATTATATTTTCTCGCCCAATGGACTTAATTAACATATTTATATGCCTTTTGGGTCGCTGAATTTGAATCTGAGGCCGAAATAACCAACTTGCCTCATACTTTTTTAAAAATCGCAAAAATAGAGGTAAAATCGACGAAAACAGCGGTTTTTCGTGCATATTTTTGGAAAAAAAATATATCTTCATCCCTGTGGACTTATCCAGCATATCATTATGTGTTTGGGGTCACTTATTCTGAATCCGCGGTTTAGATAACCCAGTTGGCTCATATTTTATCAAAAATTAAAAATCTTTTTCAAAAAACACTAAATCTAATAACTTATTTAGAATGAGACTATCATTCTCTATCCAACTGTATTAAACCCACTAACTGCTATAATGAAATACTTTTCTGCTAACAGGTGAATCGCGATTTACTAGGGCATAGATAGAACGCTAAATAATTTACGAAAATAATAATAATAATACCACAAAACGCATAGTGTGTCTCTGAGTCGATTGACTTCAGTTATAAGCGAGCTCATAACCTGCGAGTTCATAAAAATATGTAGTAATGGTCAAAAAAAAATTTCTAGTAAAAAGAGAAAATAAAATCTTACTCCTTCGAAAATGTATTGGGCCAAATAATGCAGGGATTAGATTTAGCGTCGAATTGTAAAAGTGAATACGTATTGGCGCCTGCAAAGCCCAATTTGAAGATAAATGTTACTGATATATAAAATAAGATTGTAAAGAACGTTAAACTTCGATATTTTTGAAAAATTTGAACAACTCTGCAAGTAATTAACACGTGCTTCACTTATTTTGAACGTGAGTCACCAAGGTATTATTTTAAAATCTAAAGGCATTTTTAGATTTTTTTTCCTGCCTTCTGCTCTAGGGGAAAACTTGGTGCAAAAAGGAACACAATTTGAAAAATCAGTAAATACTTTCAAACATTTTAAAAATTATTATTTACCTTACTTTAATAAAACTTAAAATATATTTGTAGAGATATTATTGCTTTAATTTTTCTTTGTAATTTAGTCAGCCTTGGCGGATTAAAGAAACCGAATAGAGCCTCTACAAAGTACCCGTAAAGACCCCATTGGGTCCCCATTCAGTTCTTTTTAAAAAACTCAAAAAACAGCAAAATCAACTTGTAAATTGTTGAAATTCGGATTATACATTAAAATTTGCAGTATAAACTCACGTAATAATCGCAAAACTGTTTTTTGTAAAGTTAAAAACTTTAAAAAATAAAATACCTGTCATGTACATGAGCCGAAGGCGACTTCAAGTGAATCTTCTTTTAGTATCAGGTAATAAGCGTTTCGTCGGCAACTTTAAGAATTTTGTCTAGATGCTAGCGCCACGCAGTGAAAACCTCAGACATAAGAGCTGCGATGCAAGTAAGAGAGAATTTTATTTTTAAACTTCGCGCGCAACATACTACTTGAGCTATTATGGATGTGCTTGCAGTCACCTTCAGCAGAAGTTAATGAAATTTTTTTTTTAAATTTCTAACGCTGCAAGAAAAAGTATTGCGATGGCTCCGTAAGTTCATAATAGAAAATTTAACGCAGAATACGAATTTTAACAGTTTAAAAGTTGATCTTAAAAGTTGGTAGAATCTAAGTCAACTGGTCTAAAATTATCCCACCAATTTTTGAAAATACTGTGGAGTGTTACCTTTACAATAAGTCAGAGAAGTTTTAAGAATATTTATTATTTCCATAGATTTTAGGGCAAATTTTCACGAAGATCTGTTTTGAGTTAATCGTTGAATTAATTTGACGCATCGTGTTCGTATCTAATTTCGCAACCAATTAACTTCGCCATAAACCAACAATGTAGCTAGAAAAGAATCCTATGAAAAATATTAATTCCACGATTAATTAAAAACAGGTCTCCGTGAAAATGTACACTCATAATTTTATGAAAGCTAGAGATATCACTATGAAAAAAAGAATGACAAAAAAGTGCTCACAACGAGTGCCCCGAACTCTTCTACGCATGCGTCGCGTTTGATTTCAGATTCGTTCCTGTTCGCGCGCAATTTGGAATGCTAAAAAACAATATTTTTATTGTTAATTATGAATAATATAATTTTAAGTTATATAAATGTTTGTTAGACCGATATTAATGAATCTTGATTAAAATAAAATTTTGTTAAGTGCCGATATTTCTTTCCGTCGGTAATTATGTTTGTTTTTACTAGATATATAAATTTATGTATTAATTAATATAATTCTATGAAAAAAAAGGTTGCCAATTTTTAATTTACACAGTAGGCACTTAAAAAATTTTTATTTGGATCAAGATTCATTAATATCGGTCTAATCAACATTTATATAAGTTTAAATTACATTAATGATAATAAAAAATTAAAATGTTATTTTTTAGCATTTCAAATTGCGCGCGAACAGCAACGAATCAGAGATCGAGCGCGACGCATACGTAGAAGAGTTCGGGGTACTCGTTACGAGCACCGACCGTGAGTTCCTACAATCCTGCTAAAAGTTTTTTTTGTGCCCTACCTGCGACACAACTTTCTCGAAAAATCTTTAAGATCCGCTCAGCATTTGGTGTAAAGTGTAATAAGGCTGAGTTTATAAATTCGCTTGTATGCATTCCAGTAAGCATGGAGAAAACATAACACCAATGTTATGTCAATGTAACACTACTCGAAATTTAATAACCTTTTTATATTTTAATTTTTGATAAATTTTTTATAAAAATGTAATAATTTGTTAAATTCAGTTTAAAAAATTAATATGTTATTCCAATGCTAAGAGAATGAACTAAGAAGTCCACCTATATGTAACCCGAGAAAACATAACCCTAACGTTGCATCAATATACACAAGAAAACACAGGTCTGATATATAAAAATTAAAACTATCAATACGTATCTTTGAAGCTTTCCACGAGACAGGATAGGTGTAGTAAGTTCAAAAACTCGACAGTTGATTTGTCCATCGCTGATAACCTCACAAAGCAAAATTTCCACTTTAAAAACTTAACTCGCGTATTCCAAATCTAAGACGAAACGCACTAAATGATTGCATTAGCCATCATGAGTCATGCGCCTGTCAACCCAGCGGACCCAAAGAGACCCTAGCGCATGCGCAATGGATCAGGAAGACATATCTGGGACCACGGGCCAATTAGTTGACTGCGCTAACTTTTCGCGAGTTCAAGGGCCCAATGCGTTGCTGCAGCGGCCAATTAAAACGCAACAATTATAACTGGTCACTGTAGCCGACGCACTTGGCTATCCTTACTGTTTCAACAGACGTTGTAACCAACTATTCCTTATCCAAAAAAAAATGGTTGAGCCAACCAACCATTTCTCTGAGTGTAATTGTTGCTTTCTTGAAAAAATATGAGCTTTCTGTGGTGTTTGACAGTTTCTATTTTCGTAAAGTACTCGATTTTCAATAATTATTTGAAGCCGATTTTGAACAAATACCGGAAAAACTTTATTGTGTTTTTCTATTGCAACACATGTGTTTTAAAAATGCGAAGTTGTCTGAATAGAACGTTATACCTCTAAAAAATTTCCTGCAAAACAAATTTTATCATAATTTTATTATGTGGGATAATTTGTTTAAACCAAAACATTTGTTAAAACGTCTTTAGAAATTTAAAATCTACATCCGTTTCTTTAAACAGAAATAACTTCTATTGATCCGACTTTCTTGCTCTTAATTTATTTGATAAATTATTATGTTGTTTAAGACCCTTTTTATTTACAGAGTAGTTATGGAAACTGGAAATTGATGTTTAGATTTAGATGAAAAGAGGTGATTAGAAAATACAGATAAATTACTAATAGTTTTCAATAGTTAGTGTTCCCGATTTCAGGCACGAAAAAAAAAACAATTTTTTACACATAAAAAAAAAAATATTTGCCAGAAAAAGCTCTTTGTCCAAAACAGTATAATTTTCATTAGATTAAGTGGTAACATTATTGCGTTGAACAATTTATCCTTTTAGACGTATAGTGGATTCAGCGAAAAGGACTCATTTAAAGCGACCTGATGTTATAGTATTCAATAAATTACGTGACAACCTTTTCCTACCATTTTTTAAAATTTATTCTATTATTGTCGCTATTTTAAAATTCTCAAATAAATCCGAGATCTGGCCTTCAAACTTCGAAATTTTTGAAATATTTTCTTTGGACGCAGAATCTAGTAAACTTGTAAAAACTTAAGTATCACTGTTTGACAATTGAAACCGGAAATCTTCAGTACATAATAAAATGGTGTCATTCCATATGGCCTTGTTCAACCCCATTTTCTTAAAATGAATTTTAAAAATATAGAAGATTCGATTGACAGAGAACTGGCAAATAGAAGGGATTACTTATCCATCCCACCTTTCTTGTAAGATCAGAAATTATAAATTCGAAGTGAATGCTCTACTTTCCACAGTTCCTACAAAAAGATTTAGTTCAGACTTACCTTTTAAATAATGAAAATTCTCCTACTCATTTTCGCTTATAGCGCAATTCTTTATTTAGTAATTTGTAAACCCGGCTCGGAATACGGTTGGCAACACAGCTTGCCATCCAGCTCGCAACCCAACTTTCAATACAACTCAAAACCCAGCTTCCCGGTTAAATCGCTGACTCACTTGCAACCTTACTCGCTACAAAACCTCGATATCTCTGCGTAAGTACTAATAATTTCATTATTTGTCAAAATTGTCCCATTTTAATTAACTAAATATATTTCTTTGTCAAAAACTATAATTAATTCTAGCATTAATGTAACATTTATAGGGCTACTATATAATCCCAATTTCGAATTTATCTCATTTTCTGTGACTTCTATCTGACCCTTTTTTTTATTTTCCCTGACGGTTATACATTTTTCTTCCGCTTTCAAAAATAACCTGTCACATACAGGTATCTAATCAGAACTGGAAAATCTGCTCAATTACATTCACAGAAAAGATGAAAGATAAAGTTTGCATCAATTCCATGTAAAAAATTTACCGCAACAAAAATTAACCTTGTCAGATAAACTTACATTAATCGAAAATAATTTCCGATTTTTAACCTTGCCATGATAATATTTCACCGTATAATCGCTCTATTTTTATTCGAGATGTAGCGAGATTTACGACGCAAACGCTACCTATCGTCGTTTCACTTAATACAATTTGAGAGAAATGGGGATTCCCATTTTGTCAGTTGCTTTTTTGTGCTTTTTGGTCAATGGTATTAAATAAGTTCTTATGCATCTACAATATTCTAATTTATTTTGGAGGAAATATATCAGTAAGACCAATTTTTTCCGTGTTTTCTTTTGCTAATTCTACATGTTTTACCGAAATTTGCTCACTTATGCGTCACGTAGCAGACAAGACCAGAATTATTCTCCTAACCTCGGTAAAACTTTCGCTAAATAATGTTTAATTTTTAACTGTTGCAAATCTTACCTGCAAAAATGTTAACTTTTGTTTTTTTTTGTGTTCTTTTAAATCTGGTGTCCCGATTTAGAGCTTGAATTCACACATACTTTGCCGGCATACGATCATAATGCAGTAAAACAAAAGACTCGGATGTTTCACAAATTATTATTTATTTTGAAAATATTCGTTAAGTTTCGACCTTATTGGAGGTCCTCTTTAGAGTTGATTATCGCCTAAATCATTTTTTTAATTACTACACAATTTTTCTTTTGTACATTAAAAAAACCATCTAACAATAATAATTTATTTATTACCTGTTCTAAAAATTCTATCCATAAGACATTTAAATTTCTAAGTCCGTCACTTTATTCAATTTTTGATTTAAACATTTTAGTTTGATTCTTCAAACAAATTGTGCTTTAATCTTTGTACGAAAAAGTAGTGATTTATAAAAATTATTGTTAAAATAAACTTGAAACCTCAGAAATCGTACTGAGGTCTCAAATTTGTAAAAACTACTTTTTTTTAAACTGACACTGTGTTTGGCTTTGGATGGACTTTATACTGCACACTACGTTAGAGGTAAAGCTAGTTGTAAATAAGTGAAACATCCCAGTGGGCACGAAATTTGGCGACGTCTTTACGACATCGCTACGACATCGTTACGACAGGGACATAGGATGTCGTAAGGTTGTCGTAACCATGTCGTAAGGACGTCGCCAAATTTTGTGTTTACTGGGATAAGGTTGATATTAAACTGGCATCACAAATTAAAACCCGCCAAATTCAAACTTTGATAATTCTAAATTTATATTTATTTACATTTTAAGAAAATTATTTTTATACCATGCTTCCGTAAATTTTAATGATATTTGACATTTCTGTTTAACATTTCATTTAAAATAGAAATGTTAAATATTAATCAAATTTAACAAAGCATTATATAAAGACTAGTTTTCTTAAAATTCAAATAAATATGAATTTTGAATTATCACGATTTTAATTTGGCGGTTTTTCATTTGTGATGACAGTTTAATATCAGCCTTATTTTTCACTTATTTAAAACTAGTTTTATCTCTCACGTACTGTCTAGCCGAACGTCCGTCTAAAACAAAACACAGTGTCAATTTGAAAAGAATGTAGTTTTTACCAATCGAATACCTCAGTACGATTTCTGAGTTTTTAATTTCATTTCAACAGTAATTTTTATAAATCACTAATTTTTAATAAAAGGATTAAACCACAATTTGTTTAAAGAATAAAACTAAGTTGTTTCACTCCAAAATTGAATAAAGTGACGCAATCAGAATTCGAAAAGTCTTATGGCTACCCAGTGGGCACAAAATTTGGCGATGTCTTTACGACTTCGTTACGACATCTTTACGACAACTTTACGACATCCGATGTCCATGTCGTTTTGGTGTCTTTGCGATATTGTAGAGCCATCGTCAAATCATACGATTAATTTACGATGTCGTAAGGAAACCTTAACGACATGGACATAGGATGCCGTAAAGTTGTCTCAACGATGTCGGTGCGATGTCGTAAAGACGTCGCCAAATTTTGTGCCCTCTGGGTAGAGTTTTCACTACATGTAATAAATAAATTATGATTGTTAGATGGTTTCTTTAAATGTACAAAAAAAATTTTATAGTAATTAAAAAATACATTTGACTTAGGTGATAATTAGCTCTGAAAAAGGTCTGCAATAAGGTCAAAACGTAAGGAATACTTTGACAAATACATAATGATTCGTGGAAAGTCAGAATCCTTTGTTTTATTGTATTATGTCCAACTGACCAAATTAATTTTTATTAATGAAGAATAACATCGTTGATTATCGTTTTAGTTATCAATTTTATTACTTGTCTTAAAATCTAACCGGGTTTTCAAAAGGTAACCTTTTTTATTAAAATATACCTTTTTGGGTTCAAAACTCAGTGGGCACAAAGTTTGGCGACGTCTTTAGGACATCAGTACGACATCTTCACAACAACTTCACGACATTCTATGTCCATGTCGTTAAAGTGTCTTGTACGATATCGTAAATAAGTCGTATGATCTGACGATGTCTTCACGATATCGTAAAGACATCGAAACGACATGGGCATAGGATGTCGTAACTATGTCGTAAAGATGTCGTAACGATGTCGTTAAGACAAAACCAAATTTTGTGCCCACTGGGAAATTCAACTATTATTGTAGAAAATTAACTTTTCGCTTAAAATTCGTATTTTGATACTGAAAAGTAGAAGTTTAATATCTCTTTGGTAAAAATACACCTGTTTGATTGAAAACTAATATTCTTTGCATTAAGATTCAACTATTCTGTTTGAAAATTTTGGTTAAAACACTTTTTGTCCATGACTATTATTTTTAAACAGAATAGTTCAAGTTTAAAGAAAACAATGTTTGGAAAAAATATACCCTTATGAAAAATAAGTATTGTAAAGTATTGGATATAATATTTATCAATATTTCTTTTTCATAACGGTATTTTTAACAAAAGAACAGGGGCGTTGCGAGCCTATTAATTTTTTCTTAGGGGGGGAGGTTCATTATCCAAAAATCCCAAATCGTTCAACATGACTTTTCGACTAAACAGTCGATTTTTTAAAGAGATGAATTCCGTACAAAAATTTGTAAAACAAAAAAGGGAAAAAGGGGAACTTTATTTAAAACTTGAAAAAAATATTAATTATTTGAAAGAGGAAAAATTTTTGAAAAATTATTAAAACACAATAAAAAAAACATAAAATAAGCATGAAAATCAAGAGGAACGAGACAACTTATTACCAAAACTTTTTATTCTCTTAAGAAAAAATTCTTATATATTTATTTCATTTATTTAAGGCTGCAAATATTAATTTTAAAAAGGGATATATAAATGAAAAGCATAAGTATTTGGAAAGTTAAAAATATAGCAAGATTGCCTAACAGATTCAACTTTGTTAAAAACAATGAGATTGCAATTGCTTGAAAACAAAAATGAGGCTAACCACACAAATTGATTTCTTTTTTTGTACATCAGACAGTGAAGATGCACATTCACCTTCCTTGGTTTTTATATCTTAAAACTTAAAGCCTAGCCAATAAAAAATTCAAAAAAGACAAATTTTTGAATGGTAATTGTTCTTAATAATTTTGAAACGAGTTAAGTAAATTATTAAGTCATTATATCTGATAGATATACATAAAATTATTAATATCAACTTTTAATTATTCCCTCGGTGGACCAACCAAAAATTCACTGCGTCTAAAATGTATAGAATTTGCTTTTCAGATACAATAATCCTAAAAGATTTTCAACAAAATTGTATAATTTTCAACCAAACATTGGACTTTCAAAGCAAGAAAGACTACTTTTCTACAAAAAACGTTGAGTTTTCATCCTAAAAATATTCATTTCCAATACAGAATCACGAGTTGTATACGAAATATATAAATTTATAAGCGAAACTGGAATTTTAAATTAATTAATTAAAAAAGAAGAAATTTTCATAAAAAAACTAAATTTTAAACCAAAAATATGTATTCTCTATAATACAAAAAGATAATTTTTCAACAATCAATTTTGAACCTGAAACAGAATAGTGGAATTTTCATTTAAAAAGTTAATTTTCAGCCAAAGAATATTAAATTAATACCAAATTAATGTTCCACAAAATAGTTAAATTTTTATTTGATTCATTATAGTTAAATTTGCAACAAAGGAATTTATTTTGAAACAAAAAGTTAATTTTCAAATAAGAAAATCAATTTTCTACTAAAGAAGCAAAATTTTATAAATACATGAATTTTCAATCAAATAGTTTAATCTTTTATAAAAGAAGATGGATTAAAAAAATATGAGTTTCCTTTTTCTCTGAAGAAATCAATTTTTCACCAAAAAGATAAATTTCAAAACGAGACGATTAATTTTTTTATAAAAAAAAACATTGTTAAGATAATACATAAATTTTAACAAAATAGCTGAATCTGTAAAAAAAAGGTAAATGCTTAACAGGAAAAAAATTCAATATTCCAATTTTTAGTAAAAAAAAAAGTAATAAAGTAATAAAAAAGGACGAATTTTTAATCAAATAAATCATTTTTTAGGCGAAGAGATAAACTTACAATGAAGAATATTAAGTTCGTACACAAAGAAACAAATTTTTAAGAAAATACACGAAATTTAAACAAAATAATTACATTTTGGCCGCTGCCTGCTAAAGTCGCGTCGGTGGTGATCTCTAATAAATATTTAATTTCCTGTATGTTAGTGCTCGCAGACTAGTAAGTTTGATGAGACGATAAATTCTTTAGTTTTTTGTTGAGTGCTATCAATTAATTTTTCGCAAATACGCAGTGCGGTCGCTCCAGAGTGTTCGTTTTGTGTACAAGTGTATTGGAACATAACCTAAAATTACCTGTGGTCTAGTGGACATTAAATGTTTTGGATATTTGTTAGTTTGTTGTTTAAATATGCCTGCCAAGGGAAAGCCCGACAAACTACTCATACCCGCTGAGAAAACTTGTCGGGGATGTAAAGGCACTGTGATTGATGCAGTATTGTGCCCTGCATGTCAAACTCCTTACCATCTTGGTTGTGCTCAACGCGTAAACCCTTTTGACGATGGGTCCTATGCAAAATGTTGCCGTCCTAGATCTCGCACTCCGACTTCGCCTGAATCACATTCTGCACCTATTACTGTTGGGAACATCGAACGCATAATGAAAAGTGGCTTTGCATCTATGAAGCCTGAACTTGAAATGGTCACAACTTCCATAAATTCGCTTTCCGAGAAATTTGACAATCTTTCTTTGAAAACTGACAATGATATTTTGCGTATTGATGACACAGAGAAGCGAGTTGTAGACCTAATTGTCGGGATGGATGCTGCTAAAGGTACGATTAAAGAATTAAAATTTGTTGATACCTCCCACCCATCCACCGACATCAAGTCACTCACCCGTCAATGTCTCTGAAATGGAGCAGAGATTTTCCAGGAAAAATAACCTAATAATCTTTGGTCTTGCCGAGAAGAGTAGTGATGATGGCTGCACTAACCAAGAAATCCCAATGTCCACAGTTTTTGAAATTTTTTCTGAAATAGTCTCAAATAGCATGCTTAATAAGAGCCGTGCCTATAGACCTGGTATTTTCTCGCAAACGCAGTTAAGGCCTCGGCCCATGAAGCTGATATGTGCCTCATTGGAAGCAGCGCATGCGCTCCTTCGGTCTTTCCTTAATGCGAAGAAGGGTACCGACAATCTGAAGGGTGTCGGCAGAATGAACAGACTGAAATCAATCTGGATGACAACCGACAAAACAAAAGCTCAGTTGGAGGAGTTGTCAGAAGTCAAGAGAGAGCTTGCCTCTCGTCTGCAAATGGGAGAAGTAGATCTCGAGGTGAAGTGACGTCAAGGGATTCCAGCTGTTACACAAGTTAAATTCCCTGCGTGAAGCCATTTCATTGAGTTTTTGCTGCGACATAATTTTTTCTGAGACATGGCTCCATACCAATATTGAAAATGTCGAGTTAGGTTTCCTAGGCTACTATATGTTTAGGTGCGATAAAAGTGTTTTGACAAGCGAAAACGCACAGGGTGGTAGGGTCCTAATTGCATCCAAACACTGTCGGAGGGGGGGGGGGGTGTAGAAATCACAACTGATGTTAATACGGTTGAACATGTGTCCACTTTAAGCAAAATGACTTTATAGACCTCTCCAATTTAACAATCCGTAAAAATTAAATTATATGCAAGCTTTCTAAATTAGATTCGAATAAAGGGGCTGGGCCTGATGGTATACCTCCTTTCTTCTGAAGTCGTGCCGCTCCGCGTTTATCACTCCACTACACCAAATTTTTAATTTGTCAATCTCTAAGAGTTACTTTCCTAATGAGTGGAAGAAGGACATAGTTGTTGCCACCTTTAAATTATGTAACCGTGAGCATGTTAAAAACTACAGACCAATAAATATACTCAATTCCATAACTCAAGTTTTTGAGAGTATTCATTTTGACCATCCTTACCTTGCTTCTAGTAACACTATAATAGAGGAGCAGCATGGTTTCATGAAAAAGAAATCTACGGTAAGTAATCTTTGTATCTACACGTATAATTTATCTCAAAAGCTTGAATTGGGCTCTCAAGTCGACGCAATTTATACTGATTTTTCGAAAGCGTTTGATACAGTTGGTCACGGCATTCTAGTGGCAAAGCTCAAAACTTTTGGGATTACGAGTCCTGTTTAAAAAATACGCGGACTGTTTCAATTTTGCGGCTCGAGTTGGTTTCAGGACAATCTGCTTGGTGTCGCTAAGTTCGTACAGATCAGCTGTTTAAAGCGCGGTATTCCAGTCGCAGATATCTTCATTTGTTAATAAGCTACATGGTTTTAAGTAAAGAGAGTTTTTTTTGTTTGTCGGATTGTAAAATGGACAGCCTGAAAGAGCAAAGAATTGCTGTGAAATTTTGTGTGAAACTCGGAAAATCTGCAACTGAAACATTTGCCATGCTCAACACGGCCTAAAGTGATGTTGCCATGAAGCGTACTACATGTTTCAAGTGGCATGAACATTTCAAGGGTTGCCGACAGTCGATTGACCATGATGAGCGTCCTGGGCGTCCTTCAACGTCAACTGACGACCCACACGTTGATAAATCAACACCCTAGTGCGCGAAAATCGACGTCTGACCATTAGGGAGCTTGCCGAAGAGTGTGGGATATCAGTTGGATCTTGTTACGAGATTTTGACCGAAAAATTGAAGATGCACCGCGTCACTGCGAAATTTATGCCACGCCTGATGACTAACGGCCAAAAAGTCAATCGCGTCCGGGTTTGTTAGGAACTGCTTGATCATTCAGATGAAGATGAGAACTTTTTGTCACGAATTATAACTTTTTCTTTTTCCCAAAACTAAAAAAACCCTCAAAGGAAGAAGATTTGAGACGATTTCGGAGATTAAGGCAAATGCGACGAAGGAGAGGAAAGCCATCACAAAATAAGCGTACCAGGACTGTTTCAACAAGTGGAAACACCGTTGGGATAAGTGTGTGCGTTGGGGAGGAGAGTATTTTGAAGGACACCCAGACGTGTAACTTCCAAATAAAGTACACTTTTCTTATGACCTCTATCCGCGTATTTTTGGAACAGACCTCGTACTTCTAACTTACTTTCATTGCTTTCTAGCTATTTGGATGGTATATTGCAATCAGTACGTCTTAATGGGAAACTCTCTGAAGTGTTTCTCGCCTCGTCTGGTGTATGACAAGACTCGCATCTGGGACCTCTCTTGTTCCTCCTACATGTAAATTACATCGGCTCATTTATTAAGTTTTCTTTTTCTCTACTTTTCAACAATGATCTCAAATTATACAAGGAAATAAACTCCCATCTAGATTGTATCGATCTACAGGACGACCCTGATCGGTTGCAAGTTTGGTGCACTATAAATGGGATGCAGCTTAATATCAAAAAATGTGTAGTCATATCTTTTTGTCGGAAAAAACAATTTCCTAAGTACAACTATCTCATCGAGGGGGTTGTGCTGGACAGGGTCACACGTGTGCGTCACATTAGGGTACACTTTGATCAGACATTATCTTTCTATGATCAGGTTTCTGCCGCTGCAAACAAGGCCCTTCGATCTCTGGGCTTCGTCACTAGAAATGCTTCTCAACTTAAAAACCTACTTGCTTTAAAGGTTCTCTACTTCTCACTTATATATTATGGCTCAGTCATCTGGTATCCGCAATATGCCGTCTATAAGATCAGACTCGAACGCATTCAGAATCGTTTTCTTCGTTTCCCAGCTAGACAACTGGGTATGGCTATGAACAGACGTGACTACGACTATGACGGGTTTAGAGCGCTACTCAATATCCCTAAAATTTGTACAAGATTCCTTTTTGCTGATTTAAGATTCCTGCATAATATCTTAAATAATTCTATTAGCTGCCCTAGTTTACTTTCTGAGATTAAATTAAATGCACCTGTGAAATCTCTTCGATCAAAAACACTCTTTCATGTACCTCATCATTGCACAAACTATGGAGCGAATTCGACATTATCTAGGATATGTCAAGAAGCGAATGTTGTAAATAAAAAGGTCAGCAACAGTTTCGGCTTGTTCGACACCAATTCGCCAACTTTAACAATTTGTTACACAATTCAATCAGCAGTCGCGGCCATTATACTTGTTCGGCTGATTTAGATTTAAGTTTTCTTTTTAATTAGTTCATAAGTTTATTTGTAACATAGGGCCCTGCCCATACACTGTTCTAAATAAATAAATAAATAAATTTTGAACGAAAGAAACGAATGTTCATCCGCAAGGATAAATTTCCGATCAAGAACTAATTTTCATTAAAAAAGATACATTTTGTAGCAAAATACATAAATTTTTAACAAACAAAAAAATTTTCAACTGAAATAATGAATTTTTACACTGTAAATTCATATTTTCAAGAAACTAGTTATATCCTCAATCAAAATATAGATTTAATAATAGATTTTTTTAATAATAGATTTTTCAGTCAATAATGAAAAAAATATATCCAAAATAAAATTATTTTGTATAAGAAGCAAACAAACTAGTTTCCAGCAAAAAATAAAATATTAAAATTTTGAGTGAAAATACTAATTTTCTAGTAGAAAAAAATAGGTTTAAAAAAAATATTAAAATTTTCAAGCAAAGTAATAAAGTATCAAACGAAAAAGTTATTTAAAAAAAGCTGAATCTCTTATTTCACAAGATACATTTTTGACATAAATAGAAAAGTAGAATATTCATTTGCAAAAATTAATTTTTTAACAGATAAGTGGATTAAATATCTAACAAAGAAGATAATTTTTAACTAGAAAAGGTGAATTTTTACGAAATGCATGTGTTTTTAACAAATAAGTTCAACATTCACAAGAAACAGATGTATTTTTACGAATTTTCTACCACAAAAAATTATTTTTTAACAAACTACATGTATTTTTTACTCAAATAAACGAATTTTAATCAGCAAATGGAATAGCTATATTTTTACTTAAAAAATTAAATATTAACGGTAGAAAACTTATTTTCGACCAAAGAAATGAACTTAAAAAAAACACACTTAAATTCGACTAAAATACGAATTTTCATAAAAACAGTTGAATCAACCAAAAAAGAGTTTTTAATTAACAGAGATAAAAAAAGCCACCCAAAATGTTGGATTTTCATGTCAAAAAGACTAATGTTCTGCAAAGTTGTTAAACTTACTAACAAATTTTCAAACTTCAAAACCGAAAATATGAACTTTCAACAAAGAAGTGAATTAAAACCTTATGGATGGAATTTCTTAGCACAACAGCTGAATTTTTAATAAAATAATACAAATTTTTAAACAAAAAAGATTTTTTTTATGAATTATATGTATGTTCTTTTCCTGGGATTATAAAATCTTAGCAGGATGGTGTGGAGAGTGTCTGAGAAAACCGAATGGTATATTATATACAGTTGTTGGATGGGGGAGGGGGGGGTCAAGAAGTCAAAAAACCACTTACGGAATTTATGGATAACTCCTAAAATTCCATTCCAATTTACCAAAAATTCCCTGACTATTTACAATTCTTTAATACCTCGGTTGCAGAATTAAAATAAATTTTATTCCTCAGGCCTGAAAGAGTTGTCGAATCAGAGGGATATACGGAGGTTCTTTTCTGGTATGAGGGCAAACTCTTCTATGCAGACACCTTTGCGCAGAAACTCTGTTGCTATCATGAATCGGATGGAAAAAAATTTTGCGCTACTATAGGTATACCTAATTAATGAATTTCTTTATTAAATTTGTTTAAAAAATAAATAGATTTGACCAAACAATTATAAATTTTGCTGAAGATATCATAAATTTACAAACTGAAAAGGTCTGACATCGAAAAAAAAATTTTCCTGCAACAGATGCCCCGATATTGCATTTTTTAATCACATTTGTTCAAAAAGATTATTATATTGATGCAAAAATTATGAATTGTGTTGAAATCATCATTAAGTTCCTAACTAAAAAAGTCGAAATAGAAAAAATGAATTTTTCTGTCAAAAAATGTCTTATTAATAAATTTGTTTGTAAATTTGTTTTAAAAGCCATAAAATTGATAAAAAAGTTTGAAATTTTGCTCAAGATATCATGAACTTACCAATTAAAAAACTTGAAATAGAAAAAAAAACTATTTTTCTGCCCACAAATGCCTGATTAATGCATTTGTTTATTAAATTTGTTTAAATAAATCATAAAATTAATCAAGTTATGATGAATGTTGCTGAAATTGTCATAAAGTTCGATACTCAAAAGACTGGCATTGAAAAAAAACGAATTTTCCATTCCACAGATGTCCGAATAATGCATTTGTTTATTAAATTTGTTTGAAGAATAACCAAATTGATAAAAAAATTATGAGTTTTGCTGTAGTTATCATGAAGTTCCTGATTAAAAAAGTTGACACAAAAAAATCTGTTAACAAATGGCTGATTAATGAATTTGTTTATTAAATTTGTTTTAAAAAATAATAAAATTATCAACTTATGATGAATGTTACTGAAATTGTCATAAAGATCCCAATTGAAAGTCTGACATAGAAAAACCAGAATTTTTCCTTCAACAGATGCCCCAATAGAATATTTGTTTAACAAATTAGTTTAAAAAATCTTTATAATGATCAAGAAATCAGGAATTTTGCTGAAGTTATCATGAATTTCCTAATTAAAAAAGCTAATATAGAAAAAAAATTTCTATACACAAAAGCCTTATTAATACATTTTTTCATTACATTTGTTTATAGAAATCGTAAAATTTATCAACTTATTATGAATGTTGCTGAAATTGTCATGAAGTTCTCAAATGAAGAGAATGGCATAAAAAAAAACGAATTTTTCTGCCGAAAAATGCCCAAATAATGGATTTGTTTATTAAATTTGTTTTAAAATATTAGAAGATTAATCAACAAATTATGAATTTTGCTGAAATTATCATCACGTTTCTAATTTAAAAAATTGAAATAAAAAAACTGAATTTTTCTGGCAAAACATGCCTGATTACTGTATTTCCTTATTAAAGTTTATAATATAAACAATTATAAACGTAAGATAAATTTTTGCAAATATAATACTGTTTCCATTTAAATTTCTTGTAATATAACTTGAAAAACACGTAATTATAGAAAATCTTAGAAAACATTTTTTCGACAAATAATTTGTTTACAGACATTCTTTTTGTTAATTTTTTTATATTGAAACATCCGCAACTAACGCTACTCTATGCAACTTAGGCAATTTATATAATTTTCCATTTATTGGCTAGTACCGGGAACGTCAAACAGAAAAAATGGAAATTTTTTTCATCATACTTTTCATTTATAAAAAATTCAAAACCTAATTTAAAAATCAGGCTCGACATCTCTATTAGAAATCTTATAAGCTTTTTCTTCAATTTTTTTTGTTCCGATCGGTCAATATTTATGTGGGCTGTACGTTATTTTTAATAAAAAAGTCACTTTTTCCACTGTGCGTCGATCCTACTTTTCATCGAGA
>NC_046663.1:24913670-24923382 GCF_010883055.1 Belonocnema kinseyi
AACATCTATTCATACCTCAGACAAACGCAACACAACACACAGCCCACAACTCACTGCTCAGAGAACCCACAACTCACAGTTCGCCATTCGTGTAGGAGTGCAGTTTCAAGTGTGGGAAAGAGAAATAGGGGAATGTAAGGAGTAGGGAACATTAGAGTGGAGAAATATAGGGGGAGCAGAAGAGATAAAATGTTGAAGGCGGTTGTTTGGACGACTGATTTACCTCCTAATAGGCTACATAACTACAGTTGAAGCTACTTACCTTGCGGCTATTTACCTTGCCTCTTCCCCTAACTCTCGGTCGATCTTTTCCCCCACCATGACCGCGGCAACGTGCGTAGCGAGCGAAACAATTCGCACCAAGCACCACGCATCAAGATCAGACTCGAGAGTAGGGGAACGTTGTTTCCAGGAAAATTACTCTCCTACGGTCCCAACCGCGGCAAGGTAAATAGCTTCGACTGTACCTTTTTTTAGACTTAAGGCGTCTAGCCTACTTCGACTAATTTATATTCATAATTTTTTCTATAGATCACGGTCTTGTGTCCTTTGCTGTTCTTGTTCAAGACCATCCCGATAAATTTGTGGTGGGTGCTGGCAAAATAATTTTATTGCTCACATGGAATACTAGAATGAATATTCTAACATCAGAGTGGAAAAGTTTGATAACTGTGGACCCAGACATCCCTAGCAACAGATTGAATTATGGAAACATCGACCCGCAGAATAGACTTATGTTTGGTAAAAAAATTTACTTAATTTGACTTTAGACTTAAGTTGAATACAAGAGAGAAACAACTCATAAAATGCGGTCTAGTGGAGGTGAATTCTGCTGTATTTTGTTCTAATACCTTGGATTAAATTCATATAACGATTTACTCCAAGTCACCAAATATTACTCCGGACTCCATTGGATTTCTCTGGATTGAATTATATTAACGTGAAGAATTTCTGAATGTAAAACCAATAATCTAACGACCAAATTTTGACATCTACCATAAAATGTTTCTATTTTAATGTGAAAAAAGTAAAAAGCGTTCTTCTTTTAGAAAAGAAAATAAAGAAATTTCTCTTTCTTTTAGACAAAAATCAAACAAGGAAAGAAAAATGAGTAGACAGCCAACTAAATCCTCTTCCTTCTCCTTTCTATTTCTTTCGTCTTCTTTCTTTTATCATTATCAAATCACAATAAAAAAAATTTGTCAAGAATTATCACTTACGTTGCGCCACTCATATAGCACCCTTATCCAGGTAAAAAAACTTCAAATTAATAAAAATAAAATAAAATTTTATGTAATTTTTTCAATAAATTTTAATCTCATTTATGTTTCTTTATATTTTGTTTTGTTTGCATAAACTTATGGTAAACTATAGACTGTAGACTCGCGCAAAGTTTTAATTAGGAGGGATTAATTTTTAACAAAATTTTTCAGATCTGAAAATATCATATAAATATTAAGACGTGTATAAAAATATGTGAGATATTAAACAAAAAGTGTCAATTATAACCGAACAAGAGAAATTTTAAATAAAATACATAAAGTTTCAACAAAACAGGTGAATTTAAAAAAAAATATAATTCTTCGAATGCACTAGATAAATATTTAGTTAAAAAGTACATTTTTGACCCAAAAAAAAGCAGAATGGATAGTCAAATTATGAGTTAAAAAATTTAATTAAAAAAAAGTATTTTTATTAAACGACAGAACTTTTAAAACAAGTACCTAAATTTTCGAATAACACAAATTAATTTTGTGATAAAACTATTCGTCATCAACCAACAAAGGCAAGTGTTTACAATATAAAAAATGCAAGAGTTCAATTTCCAGGTATATTACATAGTTTTTAACCAAATAGCTGAATTTGCAAGCAAAGAGATAAATTTTTTGCTAAAAAGGGGATCTAGAAGAAAATGCATGAATTTACAACCGATTTCTTGAATTTTCAAATAAAAAAAACATTGTCTGCTAAAATTTTAATAGCTACACATTCAGATGAAAAAAATAATAATTTCTACCTAAAAAAGGAACAAATTTTCAACAATATCATAAAATTTTCAATACAATTTCTTAGAGCAAAAAGATGAATTTTTACACATAAATATTCAGTTTTTACAACAAAATTGTTTTTAACAAAATAAATTAATTTTCAACACCTCCTCAGCCCTAAATCCGGTCTAGTCTCAGAGTTTCATTGTAGTTATATTTTCATTCAAGAAGATTAATGTTTAACCACAGGAACATAATTTCAATCAAAAGGATTAATTGAGCTGCCGGATCGAATAGATGCAGAATTTCATTGCAAATTTTTCCTTCTGGGCAAACAGTAGTAGCTTTTTTAGTTTTCCAATTTAAGCCAAAACCTGGCTTTTTTCTAAAAATCAATTTTAATTCGTTTTTTACTTCAACTTGTGCTCAGTTGGCCAGTTTTTCTGATTTAAACAAAAAAATTCCAAGTAAGGTAATTTGAAATGCCCTTTGGCTGACAGAGGCAAATGAATTTGAAAATTTATTTAAAAAAATTCTTGATATTTTTTTCTGACGCGTGGGGCTTATCGGACTTCTCTAACTTCCATCGTTTTCTTTGTCTAGTGTATTTTGAGCGCTAAAAAATGTTCAGCCTTAACAGTTATTAAGAACAGTGCAAAGAAATTTTTTGGAAAATTTTAGCCCAATCTAATTAATATTTAAGAAATTATTAACGTCTCAATTCGATTGTGGCTTGACGACTCGCGCGCGGGCTGTTGCGAGAGATGCGAATCCGATTCATAATACAATTCCCCAGTGCCACAAATAAAAAATAATCAAGTAATCAGATGCTATCAAAGTATTATGCATAAATAAATAATAGTGCATAATGTGAAATGATTTATTCATTTAATCTTATGTAGAATAGAATAATTCTATTTTTAAGACAATCTGTACAAAAGTAAAACAAAACATAAGCATCTAACACACGGAAACAAATTTAGGACAGCTGTTGTGTTTAGCGTAGTAGGACAACACAACCAAGTTTATAATCGTTAAATTTGAAAATGATATGATTTTGAATGCTTAAATTAAAAAATTTAACGATTATATTGAAAATTCCTTTAAAAAATCAAAATTTGAAGACTCATGTGTTATGGTGAAAATTAATCTTTTTTTTGTGGCCAATAATCTTTATGGTCGAAAATTTAACTGTTAGGTTAAATATTTCTTTAAGAATTTGAAATTTGGTTGAAAAACCATTTTTTTCATTTAAAATTAAGGTCTTTTGGTAGAAAATTAATCCCTTTAGTTGTAAATTAATTTTTCTTGTTGAAAATTAGTTTTTTCATTGAAAATCAATTTTTTTCAGAGAAAATTTTAGTATCGAATTTTTTAATTTAAATTCATTCTTCTTGGTTGAAAAATTATCTGTTTGGTTGAGATCTATTTGGTTGAAAAATCATTTATTTTGTTGAAAATGTGCTCTTTTAGTAGAAAATTTCTCTTTTCGGTTAAAATATCAACTTTTTGGTTATAAGTTCATATTTTTGTTACAGATTTATCCTTTTAGTTAAAAATGTATTTGTTTGGTTAAAATAATAACTATTATGTTAAGATTTCAATTGTTTATTTTCAATGTATTTTAATGTAATTGATATAGTCCATTCCGTCACATAGAATTGAGAACCACGAAAATACGATTTGCCAAGAATAATTCCCCGCTCATGTTTACCAAACATATTTTGACGAACTCGCTTTCCTTTGTGAGTCACGCAGTTTACAAAGAGAAAGAGTGAGTCGTAAACTCATACTTGGCGACAGCTGCGTGGGAAGGTTTCCCCGGGGCCGGCAGACACGAGCCACCAAGTCATTGTCTCTCTCTTTCAACCATACTCTCTCCTTCTCTCTCCACGGAGTCGGCCAGCGGCGGCCAACTCCGTATCGGTAACGAAGTAGGATATAAACATTTCCAAGCGATTTATAAATTCGGAAAAAATTCGGTCGCTATTTTACCACGCGCGGGCTTAAGATCTAATTATATGCTTATATTTTTATTTTCTAAATAGTAATTTTCTCTCTTTGACTTTATAATAATTTCAGTATTTAACCTTGTTTATCTTGTAATGGCCATTTTATTTAATTTGTGGTCTTGTTTATTTTATAATGTTTATCATCTACACTTCGCATTTTTAATTTCCT
Source organism: Belonocnema kinseyi (assembly GCF_010883055.1). NCBI lineage: Eukaryota > Metazoa > Arthropoda > Insecta > Hymenoptera > Cynipidae > Belonocnema > Belonocnema kinseyi. The sequence continues at coordinate 24,917,840 of NC_046663.1, forward strand.
CTTTTACTTTCTTCGCATATTTTTAATCTCCATTAATTTCTATTTCCCTTTCATTTTATACCTCTGTTTAATTTCTATTTTATTTCATCTTCGCACTTTTAATTTTCAATCTCTGTCTAACTTTTTCATTTTAAGTATTTTGTTTTACTTTTCGCATTATTTTAAAATCTAACGATTCTAAGCCCTTTGTTTTAACAGGGTGTTTACTCGCGATTTTTGTAAAGTCGATTCTGTAACTTACCGTCAGTTCCGTTTTAATTTTCCAAGGCGGATCGAAAATACTACGACACGCTTCAGAATATACAAGCGTTGTGCGCTGAATTGTCAAAAGAAGGGGATGCCGTGGCGACCGAAACGCCCCTCCACTCTCAACGCGATTCGCTGAGAGCACCGCGCCAACCGCAGGACAGCAGCCTCTCGGCCGACTACAATAAAAGACGGTGCATCGGACGGAAACGAGGCACTCTCGCTCCGAGTCTCGACAGGACTCATCCTCCTCTAGAGGTCACGGAGTTATACCGCTTTTAGAGCTTTGAGTAAAAACCAATTCAAATTAATTCCAGTTTTACTTTTCTCTCCTCTCTCTCTATTCCTCCTTAGTGGGGGTCGCTCTCTGTAGCCCCGTCGAACTCTTTCTCTCTCTCTCTCACTCATTTTTAGGGGTCAGTAATCTTACAACAGCTCCGTAATCCCCGACATCTTTTCTATCTTTATCTCTCTCTCCTTTAGGGGCCAGTAAGCTTATAACAGCTCCGTTCTCCCCTTTATTTTTCTCTCTCACTCCTTTAGAGTCCGGTAAGCTTGAAACAGCCCCGTTATCCTCGGCATCTTCTTTCTCTGTCCTTCAGCGGCCGGTAAGATTGGAACAGCTCCGTTATCCTCGAAATCTTTTCTCTCTCTCTTTCAGAGAACTTCGAAAACCTCGAACTCTTTCTCTCTATTTTCAGCACCCTAATCCGATCATATCATATACTTGAAAACCGGCAAAAACATCTCAATCGCTTTACCCGTATCCGCCGCCTACAGCGGGCTTCGGTTCTCATCAGAACCGGCCCTGCACGTCTCTTGCAGGATAACCGCACGCCGCTCAACCGAGCCTTCTCCGCCTTGCCTGAGCCATCACAGCCGACATCGACACCGAGCTACGGTTCCTTCTGAACCGGCTCCCATCTGTGAGCTACGGTTTCTCTTGATCCGACTCCCACCATCAGCAAGATAGCTACACCAGTGACGGGTCCTTCGGGAATCGGCCTCGGCATGCACCGCTGCCTCTGACTACCGAAAAACTTTAGATCAAGTCGGGATAAATCCATAACCCACACCCAGAATTGTATAATAATTGAATGTATCTATAATTATACTATAAAGTAAAACACGATGCCCTAGGCGTGTATGAAATGACGCGTCTCCCGAAAATAAGACAACCGTCTTACTGAATTCCGGGACTGCTGTCGTCCCAAAAGTTTGGCGCGCCGTTCGTCCCTCTGTCGAATCGCAGCGTTCTCAAAATAACAGAGAGGATGTCTCTAACTGATTAGTTTTTATTTTTGTCTCCGGTGAACTGCATTATAAAACGCAATGAGACTCTATCTACAGCCCGCGCGCGAGTCGCCTAGCCGCTATCGATTTAAGACAATAATTTCTTGCATATCAATTCGATTGGGTTAAGATTTTCCAGAAAAATTTTTTATACTGTTGTCGGCAACTTTCTAGCTGAAAGTTTTTTGTTGCTAAAAATTCTCTCGAAAAAGCGAAACGCTGGAAGTTAGAGATGTCCGATAAGCGCCACGAATGAGAAAAATATGATCGATTATAAAAAAATTAATTCCTTTCACTCTATCAGTCAAAGGACATTTCGAATTACATTCCCTTAACATTTTATTGAAAAACTCGAATAAGTGATTGACTGAGCACAAGTTAAAGTGAAAAACGAATTGAGGATTTAAACGGGAGCCCTACCGTGTGGATTTTTGGCTAACATGAAAAATTGCAAAGCACAATCGCGTGCAAACGCTGGAAGTGGTGATAGGTACTACTAAGTGTGCGGTGATTTTGAGATAAAAGTTTTTGTTTGAAACTTCATTTAAAACCAGCGTCAAATATATCAGCACTGCTTGGGGTGTGCGTTGATCCAAGGAAACTATTTTTGGTTGATCAAAATGATCTGTTGTGCTTGCGAAAAATTCAATATTGTTCTGTTTTCCCAAATAAGATTTTCCTTCTCAATAAGATTATGGAATTTTGTGGTTATGGGGCTTTATCATTAAGAGGTAAATAGATAATAAAGCCATGAGGTTATAGGATTACCTGATTAAGGGGAGGAGGGTGAAAATGGTACAGGGTTTCGGAGGGAAAATACATAGGAATATCATATTTGCATCTAAGAATCAGAAAAAAAATTTTGTGGGCCCGTGTTACAATTAGATCAGATTGAATTACTGTGGATAATTAGATTACTTCAAATTGATAGTTCGAATAACTAAGAGGGCTATTGTGACCAGAGTTGTTTCCCCTTGGTTAATTATTATTATATTTCAAATTGTATATTATATTTCAGGAACGATGAATACTTTTGGATACAGTGTAGGAAATGTGAGCTCTTTGAATTATTATAGGTTTCTTAAAACACACATTGAGGAAGTATCTTCGAGCAGTGGATTCGCGTGGGACTTAATTACGAGACGTCCTCCCAAATTCTATTTCGTCGATAAGAGCAGAAATTATAACATGATAGCCTACACTTTTAAGACGCATCATGGATACCTTGGTAAATTTTTGATAAAGAATACCCGTTTTCGTTTATAAATCCTCTATTTAAATTCAGGTAATAATTATTCACCAAAATATCCTGTCCTAAAATCTAAATTATAATTTTTTCGGGACATTTTCTATTCCAAAGTAAAAATTTTAATTCTTCACCCAAATTTCCTACTTCCGTTCAAGGTAGAAATCACCTCTTCCAAGACAAATCAATAATTATTTATGAAAATCCCTATTTACAATGTAGTTTCAAACCAAACAATTAAATTTCAAAGCCGAAAAACGAATTAGGCCCAACTCAACTGTTCACCATAGAAGAATCAATAACAAGAAAATGGAATGAGTTAAATTTACAGTTAAAAATATTAATTTTTCATCAGAATAATTAATTTTAAACAAAATAATTAAATTGTTACGTTTCAGTGTCAAAATACAAGTTTTTATAATTTAATACGTGATTAAATCACTATTTTTAGGGAAGGATAAAGAAGAATTTAAGTGGGCACAACATTCTTTGGTAGGATCTGCACGTCGTTTTACAATTGATAGAAATGGTAATCTCTGGGTGCCTCTTTATGAAGGTCACGGAGTAAGCATTTTTTAATCTTTTAAACATATTTTTAACCATAAAATTTTCAATAAAAATAAAATTTTTTAATTTACCGCAGGTCGCTCAAATCAATCCACGCCTTAATCAAACAATGCGATTTATTCACATACCAGCACTCAGAGTGGGCGCCTGTACTTTTGGAGGTCCTAATTGGGATATTTTATTTGTATCAACTATAGGATATGGTCACGGAAGTGATCGTAAACAACGTCCACCAAAAGATGAAGGTGGTTCGATTTTCGCTGTCAAGGGGCTTGGCGTGCAGGGGTGGGCGCCAAGAAAATACCATTTGAATGTATAATAATATTTTAAAATCAATAATAAAGATTTTCTTTTTATAAATAGGAAGTTTTAATCAATATTTTATTTATTTATCAAATTTTTCTGATTTCAAAGAACATCAATTTATTTCTTATCACCACAAAAGCGGACAAGCCCAGCCTGAAAATAGCTGCATTTTCAACAAAAAATATGAATTATCTACCAATAAAATTAGCTTTCTATCTAAAAAGACAAATTTTCAATTGGGATGGTAAATATTTTAGTTAAAAGATTTTAATCCTAATTTGTGAAAAAAAATTATTTCAGATCTGCTAAGATCCAAACCCATTTTATATTTCAAAAGAAAAAGATTCCAATTTTAAAGCAAAAATAATGAAATTTCAACCAAAAGGTTGTATTTCTAATGAAAAAAATTACGATCGAAAATTAAATTGTTAGATTTTTAGTTTAAATATTAATTTTTCACCAAAAAGCAACGAAATTTAATTAAAAAATTTAATTTCTAAATTATTAGATAATTTTTTAACTAAAATAATGAACCTTACGCCAAAAAAATGATCAAATTCTCTACCAAAATATTAATTTTTAACCAATTTTTACCAAAAAATGTAATACTTGATATTTCAACCAAAAAGATTCTAACTTTGAGTGAGAAAAGTTGATTTCAAACATAACAGTCCAATCCTCAATGAATCGGATTAATTGATGAACCAAAAAGACGAATGTTTAACAAAACAGTTGAAAAACGTGCTCCGACCAAAAAGGTGTATTTTCAAGTTAGAAATATAATTTTCTAAAAAAGAAATGTTAACAGAAGAATTTGACTAATGTCAAAAAATTTAAATGCTTTTCAACATTTTGAAAATTAAAAAAAATGTTTTTTAATAGGTTAAGGAATATAAATCTGAATTTTAACTAGATGTAAAAGATACGTATTTCAAAACTATTCTCATAAAATTTAATAATTAGACAGAAATTCAAAAAATTGGATCATTTTAAAAAATATGCTGCAAAATATAATGTTTCAACAAATGCGTTAATTTTAAACAACAAAGTTGAATCTTATACAAACATAAATGAATTATCAAGCTAAAAAGACGAAATTTCAACAGAACAAGTTCAATATTCTATAAAAATTATTAGTTTTGCACAAAAAGTTTAAATTAAATCAAGTAGTTGAATTTCTACCAAAAAGACTTGAAAATTCAATCGAAACGAGTTGAATTCAACCAAGAGGGTAAATTTTCAACAAAACAGTTTAAACTTCTACGAGAAAAAAGCCATTTAACACAATATTAATTGAATTTTTAACCAAATAGTATACTTTTAAATCTAAACAGAATATTCATAGTACAATAATACTATTTAAAAATGTTCGAAGCCAGAGAGACGATTCTTTAAGAAGACCATTCAATTAAAAAATAACGTTCGTTTTTGAATAAAATAGATGACTTTTTGACCAAAAAAGATGAATGCTCAATTCAAAAGGACGAATTTTCTTTTCATAACAGTTTAATTTTTGAAAAAATTTAATTTTTTTAACAAAGTAGTCGAATTTTTAACTCTCAAAGGTGAATTTGCCACAAAAATTTAATTACTAAACAGGAAAGATTCCTGCTACCAAAAAAAATTATTTCCTATGCAGAAAGATGAATTTTCGACGAAAAAAAGTAATTTTTTTTAAACAAAATAATGTAACTTTGAACTTGAAAAAATGTATTTTGAACCAAAAGCTCGCATTTTCAGAGAAAAAAGAATAAACTTTGAACAAAAACCAAATGGCATGGATATTTGAGACAAAGCTGAGGGAGGGAAAGGGAGGGGAGTTGGCGAGAAAGTGTTTGATGGAGGTAGAAGAGAGGAGAGGGAGGGCGATCGAATTAACGAGGTG
>NC_046663.1:24923482-24957486 GCF_010883055.1 Belonocnema kinseyi
TAGAAAGGATAAGATTGTAAAAAAATATATAGATGTAAACGGAAAGATTGTAAGGAATGGAAGTCATGTAAACCCTTAGGGGACACATTATGAATAAAGAAAGAAATAAGAGTGATGACTCTTTGGCCAAAAAAGATGAATTTTTAAACCAAAAGGACAAATCTTCTACTTAAAACAGTTTAATTTTTGACAAAAAGATAAATTTTAATAAAATAGTTGAATTTTTACTTGCAAAGATGAGTTTTCCACCAAATTTTCCATTTTCGAACAAAAAGAGCTTAGAGTTTAACTAAAATCCAAATAGTTGAACTTGAAAGCTAAAAAGACTACTTTTTTTTAAAGGCAGTTGAATTTATAAAAAATTATAATTTCAAAATAACAAAGATGAATTTTTAATCCAAAAAAAGGTTTTTCTTAACAAAAGTTAACTTTAAATTAAAAAGATAATTTTTTAAAAATAAATACCCAGTGGGCACAAAATATGACGACGTCCTTACGACATCGTCACGACATCTTAACCACAAATTTACGACATCCTATGTCCGTGTCGGTCGTTACGTTGTCGCACAGATGTCGTATCGATGTCCTAAAGATGGCGCCAAACTCTGTGCCTACTGGGTAGGAAAGATGCTTTTGCTACTAAAAAAGATAGATTTTCAATTCAAAATGAAAAATTTTATATGCAAAAAGATGACTTCTTTAACAATATAGTTAAACTTTTAACTTGCAAATATGAAGTTTTAAGTCAAAGAGACGTATTTTTTCCAAGACAGTTGAACTTTTAAGAATAAGGTTTATTTTTAAATAAAAAAATGACTTTCTGACCAAAAAAGATGACTTTTCAATCCAAAAGGTCGAATTTTTCATTCATAACAGTTAAATTTCTGACCGAAAAGATCCATTTTCACAAGAAAATTCATTTTTAAATAAGACATATAACTTTTTGTTAAAAAAAGATAAATTTTGAATAAAAAAAGACGATTTTTCTATTCAAAGCAATTACATTTCCGACGAAAAATATTAATTTTAACAAAAATAGATCAATTTTTAACAAAAGAAAAAAAGGACTCTCAACTAATATAGAACAAAATAGTCATATCCTTAACCATAAAAAATTTATTTTTGAACCAAAAAGAACAATTAAGAATGAGAGTTGAATTTCGAACAATGAAAGACTTTCCAATTCATTAAGGAAGAAAAATAGATCCAAAATGTTAAATTTTCAAGCCAGCAAAAAGAGTCTTTAATAAGAATGTTGAGTTTTTTTAAAGAAAAGCATGAATTTTTAATTCCAAGTTTTGGAATTTTAAATCACAAAAATTAATTTTCAAGAAAATAACTATAATAAATATTCAACAAAGAAGATTATTTTTTACTAGAAAAGGTGCATTTCTAAGAAAATACATACATTTTTAAGAAAATAGTGAAATTTTTGCAACAACAAAATTATTAACCAGAAAATGAATTTATAACAAAGAGTATTAATTTTCTACTAAAAAATAAAAAAATGTAAGCAAATACGTGACTTTTTAACTAAAAAAAAAGCAATTTTAATCAGAAAATAGAAAAGCTATATTTTTAGTTACAAAACTTAAATTTCAACCATAAAAGACGAAATATCTAGCGAAGAAATGATTTATGAGCTAAAGATTTATTTTTCATCAATTTCCAAATAAAAACTCAATTTTCAAACAAGAAATATTAATCCTCAACGAAAAATTTAATAATTGATATTTGACGAAAGAAGATTTTCACTTTTAACCACTTATGGATTCTATTTCTTACCAAAACAGCTATGGTAAATTATAAACCAAAAAAAAAAATTTTAATCCAAAATAAATTCTAGTCCAAACAAACAATTAAGTAAAAAAATATAGTTTTATATTAACAAATTTGCTTATATAAATTATTGCATTAAAACTTGAAGCATATTACATACAGGTGAGCGGTGGTGGGAGTCCTCGTACCAGAAAACGCCTTTTGTAATTTGTGGATGACTCCTAAAATTTACTTTTAATTCACCAAAAATTTTCTGAATTTCTGACATTTTCCAGAATTCTCTTACCTGTAGCAACCCTGTATTTAAAATGGAAATATTTTATTCGTATATCTCCTTTTTTAATATTCTTTAAGGCCTATATTTACTATTTTAAGTTTAATTTAAGTTGAAATTATTCTTGATTAAAAAATCAATCATTACATTTTCCGTTGAGAATCGATATTTTTTATTGAACAAAATTTAATTACTTGGTTGAAAGTTAAACTACTTTTGATCAAAATCATTTTTTTGTTGAAGATTCATAATTATATTTAACAATTTAATTATGTGATTCGAATTTAATATATTTCTTTAAGAAATGTCACGTTGAAGTTTAAAATTCAAATGATTTTTAAAAATTCTTCTTCTTGGATTAAAAACTCAACAATTTGTTAGGAAAAGTGTGTGTTTTGTTGAAAATTCGCTTGACAAGCCATTTAATTAATTATACATCTTTTTGCTAAGATTTGGTAAAAAAAGATTTGTTGAAAATTTATAATTTAAATGTTGAAAAATTAACTATTTGTTAGGAATAGTATGTTCCTAGTTGTAAATTCGCTTGAACAACTATTTAATTAAAAATGTATATTTCTGGTAAGATTATGTAAGATTTGGTAAAATTTATCTCGTTGGTTGAGAATTTAAGTATATTTTGAGAAACATTCTTTTTTTGAGTTAAAAAAATGTTTCTGAATTTCATGTATTTCGTTGAAAATTTATCTTGCTCGGTAGACAATTTATTGTTTTATTGCAAATCTAACCATGTTTTTAATGTGGTAATTTTTGGTAGCAAATTCGATGGTTTTAATAAAAATTTGTCGGAAAAAAAGATTCCCTGACTTCATATACAATATATAAAAATTACTTTACATGTATGTAAATAAAAATAAAAATAAATGTTAGCAATAAATTTATTATAAATTTTAATATTTTAATATACAATACATGTTTTTATTAATATTTGTAAAGACACTTTCAATTTATTTTAAACTAAGTGAATGCATTTACTTGAATCTTAGGCTGCATTTTCTTTATTAAAATAAATATTTTGTACTTTCAAGAAAATTATTTTCTTGAATCAACAGGACTAGATTTGTTAAAACCTGATATGTCCTTCAAAGAAATATTTATTTGATTTAAATGAGTCCGATTTCAGTTTGCATTTATCAGGATGCATCTGTAAATTTTATTAAAATTAAAAATCGAAAATAAAACTACGTTGAAAAGTAGCGCGAAAGAGCTCTGAATGTAAATAATTTATTAATAACATATTAACCAATTGATTTTTTTTAATTGTTATTTTTCCTGAATTTGTTCAAACAATTAGAAGGCAATATTTTGAGTTTGAAAACGTTGTAGGTAACGCCCACAATTTCTCAGCCTGACCTACTTATAGTCTAACGCGTTCCATCAAGAAATGATAAGACAAAAATTGATATACGTTTAAGTGTTTCTCCACTGAAAAAAATGAATCCTACATAGAATTTAAAAATTTGGAAAAAAATGTTGTCAACGATTTTGAGAGTGCTATACATTTTTGAATTTTTATCCGAAATAGTTGGCAATTAAAATTTTTATTTTCTTTTTGGTCTTAAAAAAGCTTGCCAAAGTTCAGCTTAGTCTTCTTATTTTTTCAAAAGCTATCGTGAAAACGTACCAATAGAAATTTTACATAAAACCAATACCTTCATATTAGGATTAGGATATAAAAAATCTCCCATATTTTTGCATATCGGGGAATATCGGTGTTGTTGCTTGAATCTATAAAAAATTATGAAACAAATTTGAAAACTTTTGATTAAAAAGATGTATTTGCTACTATTTGTCTTAAATTAATTTCCGACCCCATTAGTCTAATTAAAAAATCTGCCATGATTTTTTGATTATATTATTGCACCGTTAAAAATTTCTGTTGAAAACTTCCACTACATGTATTAGCAGTTCATGGAATTCGCGGAATTCATAGAATTTATTAAATCAACCGAATATACATAATTCACGGAATTCACATAATTCACAAATTCGAGGAATTCACGCTGTAAATGGACTACAAGGAATTCTCAAAATTAATATAATTCACGGAATTCCAGGAATTTACGGAATTAATAGAATTTACTGAATTCAAAGAATCAAAAAATGTACATAATTCGTTAAATTCTCGGAATTCAATAAATTAAGAAATCCAAGAAATTGCCCAATTTACGTAATTCACGCAATTAATTGAATTCACGGAATTTACGCAGCTTATTAATTGAAGTAATTCACGGAATCACAAGAATTGACGGCAATCGAGAAATTCACGGAATTCATGGAATTCATATAATACATGGAATTCATGGAAATCACGGAATTCATAGATTAAAAGGAATTAATGACCTTCTTGGAATTCAATAAATTCACATAATTTAACTAATTCATGAGATTCAAGTAAATAGTGGAATTCATACGTAAATTCCGGGTGTCATATGAATTCCGATAATTCTTTTATTTCTATAAATTCTTCGAATTTCGTTAATTTCTTAAATTCCATTAATTCTGTGAATTCCGGATATTATATGAATTCCGTGACTTCCTTGAGTTCCATAAATTTAGTGATTACAGTAAATTCCGCGAATTCCTTAAGTTAGGTGAATGCCATTAATTCCATGAACTCCGTGAATTTTGCAAATTCCGTAAATGAAGTTTATTTTAAGAATTCCGTGAGTTTAATGAATTAAGCATATAATGTGAATTTAATAAATTCGATGAATTCTGTAAGTTCCCTAATGTCAGTGATTTCCTCAAATTCCTTCAGTTAAACTCATTCCATGAACTCCTTAAATTCAATAAATTCCATGAATTACTTCAATTCAATTAATTTCATGAATTTCTTCAATTTATTGAATTCCTTGAATTTCGGGAATTCAATCAATTCCATGAATACCTTGAATCTAATGAATTCCATGAGTACGGTGAATTCAATGAATTCCGTGAATCCTAGATGTTACATGAATTCCGAGAATTCTTTTGTTTCTATGAATACTGCAAATTCCATGAATTCCCTGAATTCTGTGAATTCCGTTGATTGCATGAATTCCGTGAATGCTCGGTGTTACAAAAATTCCGTGACTTCCGTGAATTACGTTATTACAGCCAATCTCGCGAATTGCTTAATTCCGTGAATTTGGTAAATTCCGTAAATAAAGCGTATTTTGTACATTCTATGAATTCCTTTAATTCAATGAATTTCACGAATTCATGCAATTCATAATATTCCACAAATTCCGTGAATCCAATGAATCCTATGAATTTCGCTAATTCCATGAATTCCTTAAATGCATTGAATATCTGGAATTCCATTAATTCGGTAAATTTCATAAAAACGGTAAATTTCTCGATTTCCTTCAACTCTATGAATTCCGCGAATTCTACAGTTTTTTGAAATTCTGTAATTACTTGCTATCCATTATTTTCGTGAATTCCTCGAAGTCCATAAATTCCATGAATCCCATCAATTTCGAAAAAAGCCAAATTTTACGAATTGCGTAAAGAGAATATTAATAATAATAAATTATTGAAACCACTATTTTTGTTAACTTGCATTCATTATCCCTTTACTCTTATTAAAAGAACGGCGTATTCTTAGTATTATTCAAATACAATATAATTAATAATGATAATTAATTGTTTAAATAATTAATTTTCTTGATTGATTAATTAAATCTTTTAAATAATTTTATTTCTTATTATATTACATCATTTTATTTTTTGATATTAATTGAATAATTTCTAATTTCTTGTTTAACTTTTCTCAATTGAAAATTTTACTAGAAGTCATTTTTTTAACTGCAATTTTGTATCATTTTTAAAAAGGAGTATTATTAACAATATTGATAAATTGTTTAAACAATCTGCCCTGTTAACAATGATAAACAATCACTTCGCTCTAATTGAAAATTAACGAGTGGATATTTTTTGTAAAAAACACGTCTTTCTCACTCCATTTTATGAGAAAATTTTTAAAAACATTGATAAATTGTTTAAAAAATTTATTTGAACATCTAGTCATCAGTATAAAATGGTCTTTCATGTGCCAGAAACAATTTGCAGTAAAAATGCAGTAAAAAAATTATGATTAGCGCCAAAAACTCGCAAAACAAATTTGTATACTTCTGGGGGTTTTTTGGACACTATGAAACAGACATATGCTATTGATATTTTTGAAGCGATATTTTATTCGTATTCCATGGCTCATTGTGAAGAAAAATTTTTAGTTTCATGGGGTTTGCGGCTCCTTTAAATATAATTTCTTAAAATTAATTTATTTTGGAGTAGATTCGAACAAATTTCGGGGCCCCACAAAAAAAAATTCCAATGCATTTTTGGAGCACCCTTATGTGGAGCGTTTAATTAGAAGCAGAAACAGAGCCCCTATTTTCACGCCCCAATGGAAGATTTGGAAACTAGCGCATAAGAGCGCTAAATCAATATTAAAAGTTGCCTATCTTTAAGGCTATGTGATGAGTGGGTCATGTGACTAGATTCCTACCTTAACGGCACTTTTTTTATTTCTTAACTTATTTCCACACGGAGCGACACATCGAGTTGAAAATTTGGGAAAATAAATAAGTCTCACTAAGAAAGAGGAGTGTGGTCATAAATTTTAATAATTAGCAAAAAAGCAACAAAAAAAAATTTACAATTTATACCAAAAAACTTTTTTTTCAATTAAACAAATTTAGGACCAGATCCATTATTCTTGGAGCCTCTTGTTTAATGTCTCAAAATTTTAACTTTTTGTGGAACTTCTTGTGAAAATAAGTTAGAAAATAAAAAAGTGTCGATAAGGGAGGAATCTTGTCACGTGACCCATTCGTTACATGACCGAAATGTTTTATAAAATGTTTTATAAAAACGAACAAAAAGAAATCTGTTATTAATTTCTGTAAATCTTGATGCAGGCTTCTAAGCACACTTCAGAAAAAAATATTTATAATAAAATTGTTTATTTAACAGTAGTTATTTAAAGGTTTAGTTTTTCCTTTCTGTTTGGGGAAAAGTTACCATTTTTATTTTATCCTAATTATCAGAGCCTCATTTTATTTTTCGAAGGATTCTATATATTTCTATTTGGGTTGATATTTTAAAAAAAGTAATTGAGAAATCATAGAGTTATTACTTTTATAAACAATCATAGTTTCAATTTTAATAAACACCATCCAAATAAAATTACACAGAATCATTCAAAGAATAAAATGAGGCCTTGCTCATTAGGATTGAATAAAAATTGTCACTTTTCCCTAAAGAGAAAGGAAAAACTACTGCTAGTAATAAGAAAATAAATAAAAATTTATAAAAATAAATAAAAATAATAAAAAATAAATAACAACTGCTAAATTAACTATTTTTACCTGAATTGTTTTTTTCTGAAGCGTGCTCAGAACCCTCCATCAAGATTTACAGAAATTAATGGTAGATATTTTTGTCCATTTTATAAATCATTTTAAAGATCGAAAACTTTTGAGACTGATTGTACGTAGTGTACATCCTTCAAATATTAACCCCTACAAATATTAGGGTGAAGAGCATCGAAGTAGTAGGACCTATTTTTCGACTCGGGTATTGACACTGGTTGGAATTTCTCAAATGAATTTCAGATCTGATATTTAAACATTTAAGATTTTTCAAACATTTTCTTGCGACGCTGATTCTTAAAAACTTGTTAAAACGTAACTATCACTGTTTGACAAATGACACCGAAAATCATTAGTACATAATAAAATGGTGTCATTTGATATGGCCTAGTTCGCTCCTATTTTTAGAATGAATAGTCAAATTTTAGAAAATTTGATTGACATGGAACTGGTAAATGGAATGGACTATTTATCCATCCCACCTTTCTTTGCAAGATCAGAGATTATAAATTCGAAGCGAATGCTCTTCTTTCCTTAGTTCTTACAGAAAGATTTAATTGAAAGTTTTGTTTTTTAAGAATGAAAATTTTCTTACTGAGTTGCGCTTTTAGCGCATTTCTTTATTTAGTAATTTGTAAACCCGGCTCAGAATACGGTTGGCAACACAGCTTACCATCTAGCTCGAAACCCAACTTTCTATACAACTCGCAATCTAGTTTGCCGTACAACTCGCAACCCCACTCGCAACTCCACTCGCAACCCTACTCGCAACTCCACTCGCAACCCCACTCGCAACCACACTCAGAACAAAAGCCCTTTATCCCCCTACCGTAAGTACAAATACTCTCAATATCTGTTAACAATTTACTGTTCTAAAAAACTAATTATATTTCTTGGTCGAAAACTATATTTTATTTAAGAATAAATCTAATATTTACAGGGTTGCTAACAAATCCCAATTTCCAAATTTACCTGACTTCTATCTACTCTCTAAATCATCATCTTTGTTTGATTCTCTTAGGTCTTATTTAGTATAATCCCAGTGGACACAAAGTTTGGCGACGTCTTTACGACATCGTGACGACATCTTGACGACATTTTTACGACATCCTATGTCCGTATCGTTTCGTTTTCTTTACAATATTGTAAAGACATCGTCAGATCATATGACGTTTTTATGATATCGTAAATACACCTTAATGACATGGATATAGGATACCGTAAAGTTGTCGTAAAGATGTCGTGAATATGTCGTAACAATGCCGTAAAGACTTTGCTAAATTTTGTGCCCACTGGGATGTATTTATAATATGTTGCAATAATAATATACCAGGCATTTTGACATTAAAATAATTTTTATTGACTTTGAATAACACGAAAATATTCAAAAGTAATATATTGCTATTTATGAAGGAATTTCTTCCTGAAATTATCATTTTTGACATTATAAATAAATTTAATAATCAAATGCATTAATTAGGCATTTTTCGAATTTTGCCACATTTTCGACATTTTTTTCGTTGTCAAATACGCAAATGCTGCATACGTTTATTTAATTTGTTTAAAAGATCATGGTATGTTTAAACTAATTATGAATTTTTCTTAAATTATCATGAAGTTCCCAATTAATAGGACAGGCATAAAAAAACAAATTTTTCCGTTCACAGATTCCCAAATAATTCTTTTTTTGGTTAAACTTTTATTAAAAAATTATAAAATATATAAACTAATCATAAATGTTGCTGAATTTTTAATGAAGATCCCAGTAAAAATATCTGAAATCGAAAAAAAGATTTTTTTTAGGTGACAAATGCCTCAATAATGAATTTTTCAATTAAATTATCAAAAAAATTATCAAATTGAACAAAAAGTTATTAATTTTGTAAAAATATCATGAAGTTCCTAATTAAAAAATTTGACATCGAATTTTTATGTAAAATATGCCTGAATGATGTATTTTTAATTAGGTTTGTTTAAAAAATTATTAAATTTATTAACTAATCATGAATGTTGCTTAAATTGTCATAAAAAGTATTAATTTTTAATTTGAAACATCTAAATAGAATTTTTAATTATCGCAGAGTTTTTCGAGTATTAAAATCGGAATTAAAATTTTGTAGGGATTATCAGAGGTTTAAATGAGAACTTGAAAAATACTTCAGAAATTTTGAAGCGAATCAAAGAGGATTAAAATTGTACTAAATAAGATCTAGGAGATCAATAATATTATTATAAAGAAATCTTTGCCTAAATATTTTTCACTTTAAAAAATAAAAGGTTCAAGGATCAAAAGGTTGTAACCCATATTTCTGAAATTTCACAGGGCGTCGAAATTAAAAGGTTGCGATCTTTTGATTTTTGACCCTTCAATAGTGTTACATATTAAATTTTTAAAAAAAATCAAGTAGTTCATTTTTTAACGAAAAAGATTAATTTTGCACCAAAAACAAAGAAATTTCAACAAAATACATTAAGTTTCAGCCAAAAAATATAACTTTGAAATTTAAAAATAGTTTCTGAGCAAGAAAGAACACATTTATAAATAAGAAGTTAAATTTTTAACCAAGGAGATGTATTTTTAAACAAAATACTTGAATGTTAAGTTTAAAAAAGGTCATAAGAATGAAAAACATAAAAGATCGAAAAGTTAAAAAAGAACCAGATTGCTTCACTGCTTTAACTTCATTAAAAATAATTAGATTGCAATTTCTTGAAACTTAAAAATAGGCCAAACACACAATTTGATTTGTTTCTGTGCTTAAAATTAATACATGTAAAACGCACATTCACCTTCTTTGTTATTTATTTCCTGATATAAAGCATAAACAATTTGAAATTCTAGAAAAAAGTTATTGGACAAATTTATTTTTATAAGATAAGTATTGTCCGATTTTGACTTTTATGTTTAAATGAAAGCTTATAAAATTTCGCATTGAACTGTCATTACCGATTGAAAAATTTTTTTTATAAAATAAATAATTAAAAAAAAATTACTTTTGAAGTATACCGATTTAAAAAAATGCTTTCATTCAATCAAAAATACCTAAAAAAACTAAAAGCAACTATCCAAAAAATATGTCCAATAGGAATGCTAATGGTGAAAAATTTATTGCATTTGTTATAAACAAATAAGTAAATGAAAACTGATTCGCGGGGATAGTTGGCAATTAGTCACCTAAGTCGCACTACATTTGAACAATTTATGGACAAAAATCTTTTTTTCGTTCAGTTAATAAAAATTAATAAATAATTTATCATTTTAAAAGCAATTTTCATAAACAAATATTTATATCAGGTATTTTTTATGAAATAAATAAAGTTTTTTCTATAAAATCGATTATATATTACTTGGAAATAAAAACTAAGTGTCAAATTTAATACCAAATAAAAGTTAATAATTGTTTAAACTATCTTAATTAACAAATGCAATATTTGCCTATTTGTGTAGGTACAACCTTTATTTTTTCGATGCAATTAATTTTAAATAACTAACTTCCAAATTGTTAAGAACATTTTTATAACAGTAAAAAATTTAGTTTTGTAAAAAACTTTTGTTTAAACAAATGTTTATCATTTTATGTATTTATAAATAAAATGTCGCTTTTCTCACGGAATTAACATCCAGTTATTAACCATTGATTTTTTGTCATGCATCGATAACATTTAATAATTGTTTATTAAATCGAATTATAAAATGAATTATTTGGCTATTTTTCAGAATTTATTTTTTTTGTGTAATCAACTGTTAATAACACTTTTTAAAAACTTTTTTAAATACTTTTTTTAATAGATCAATAACGATCCACTAATTTTTTTTAATGAAAATGGCAGTGATCGACTAATTCATAAAATAACCTACTATTGACAAATAGCAAAACAATGCGTTTGTTAATTAAGTTCGATTAAACATTTATCAAGTGTTATCGGCTCATCTCAAAAAATCATTGCGAAATAACTGACTGTTAATTCCGCGGGAAAAGCGATATTTTATTTATAATACATAAAATTATAAAAAAATGTTTAAAAAAATGCTGGTTACAAAACTAAATTCTTTACAGCGATCAAAATGTTCTTAACAATTTAGAAGTTAGTTATTCAAAATTATACGCATCGAAAAAATAAAGGTTTTACCCACAAAAATAGCCGAATAGTGCATTTGTTAATTAAGGTAGTTTAAACAATAATTAACTTTTCTTTGATGATCAAATATGCTACTTAAGTTTTGTTCACAAGTAATAAATTATAGATTCTGTAGGAAAAACTTTTTTATTCCATCAAAAATACCTGATATAGATATTTGTTTCTAAAAATTAATTTTAAAATAATTAATTACTTATTTCTTCAGTTTTCAATTTTCTAGGTATTTTTGATTAAATCAAAGCATTTTTTTGAAACTGTTAAACTTCAAAATTCAAGTTTTTTGTTCATTTTCGTTAATAATTAAACAAAAAAATAAACAAAAATGTAAAAACAGACTATGACAGTGTCGTTTTTCCAAAAAATTAATATTTTAATTTATAATATTATTTTTTTATAAATATTGTAGCTCTTTTTTGGGTAAAAGAATTTTGTTGAATTTATAATATTGTATTTTACGAATGAAACAAAAACTACATACCCCGTAAAATAAAAAAATTAATGACAAAAGTGTAAATATTTTTACGATCCAAAATTTTTCTGGATTCGTGTTTTTTTTGTACCTTGCACGGTTTGACTGCAAAATGATTATTTTAGTTGAATCAGTCTTTTTTTTCTTCTACAACATTTAAATATTTAAATATTTTATTAAATTTTTGCAAATTTGTATTTTTTGGTAAAAAATTAACCTTTTTGGTTGAAAGTTCAATTATTAGGTTGAAAATTCCATTAAAAATTGAAATATTTATTTGAAAATTCATGTATTTTGTTACAAATTATTTTATTTTGATAGAACATTAATCTCCGTTGTTTAAATTTTATTTACTAGGGTGAAAAGTTTACTTCTTGATTGAAAATTAATTTTATTAACTAAAAATTAAACTAATCCATTTTTTCGAACATTTTTCATAAACATTTAATCTTTTTGGTTAGCAATTTATCTGTTTAATTAAAAAATTGTTTGTTTTTGTAAAATATTCTTTTTATGGGATGAAACTTCAACTTGTTTGATTGAAAATTTTCTCTTCACTGAACATGCTTGAGTTTAACTAAAAACTAATTTATTTAGTTAAAAATTTAACCAATTCGGTTGAAGATTTTTCTTGTCTTAGAAGTGAATTTTTAACTGAAAATATAGCTATTCTCCTTTTGCTACAGAATTGTAGAAAATGTACTTTTTGATTAAAATTTATGTTTTGGTTTTGAAAAGTCAACTGAAATATTTTAGGTTGAAAATTTGTAATCTTCTTTGTTTAATAATTCAACTAATTGATAGAAAATAAACTTTTCGTTTAAAAATTATATCTTTACGTTAAAAAGTCAAACAAAAATCGTTTTTAAATTGAGATATCAATTTTACTTTAAAATATTGATTTTTAATTGAAAAAAATAATGTTTAACAAAGTGCCTGAATTTTTAAACAAAAAAGGAAACTTCCAGCCAAAAATATGCTGCTTTGACTAAGGAGATTAATTTTCTAACGAAAAAGACGAACATTCATCGAAGTACATGAATTTTCCACTAAAAAAGATCAATTTTCGACTAAAAAAGCATAAAGGAATTTTCAGTTAAAAAATTAACTTTCAACCAAATTAAACCAAACTAATTTTGCTTAAAATAGTTAGATCATCATTTGAAAAAATTGAATGTATATTTTAAAGAATGAAATTTTTTTACAGAATAGCTGAACCCTTAAACAAACAAAAATAGGATTTAGCCCAAAAATTTAATTATGATAATAAAATGGGTTTTCTAAAAAAAAATAGAGTCGTCAAATTATCATTTTAAAAATTAATTTTTAATAAAAAAGGAGTTCTGAATATTATAGTAAAATTTTAAACCAAAGAAATGAATTTTAAATTAAAAAGGTCATTTTTAACTAAGAAGATCAATTTTATACTAAGGATACAGAATTTTTTGAAATGCATGAATTTTCAACCAAATAGTTAAATATTCGAAAAAAGGTGGATTTAGAAAACAGCAGAACAGTCTAAAAAACGAATTTTCAACAATATAGTTTAATTTTTAACTGAAGAAATTAATTTTCTACCTAAAAATGAATCAATTTTTATCAAAAATGAAAAAGTTGTATTTGAAGTTTCAAAAATTAATTGTTAGCTATAAAAACTAATTTTTAATTATAGATATGAATTTGCAACTAAAATGGTGAATTTTTAATGTACTTAAAACCAACAAAGGAAGGTTTTTGAACTGAAATGATGAATAATTAAGACAAAAAAAAGAATTTTTAATAACGTAGTTCTACTTTAAACTAATTACTATAATTTTCAGTCAGGAAAGGTGAATTCTCGACGAATAATGTAATAATTCATACTTTAAAAAAAGAATATTTTCATTTTCAGCCAAAAACAGTTAAATTTGACAACAACAACAACAACAAAATACACATTTTTAAGAAAGAAGTTGAATCTTCAGCCAAGAAATATTTTTTAGTAAATACACGGAGAAAAATTTTAAGAGATTAATTCACGGAACTACACCTTGATCTTATTCTAGGTTTGGCGCAGGATCTAACTTTTCAGAACCCTTGCTTTTAAAGCAACGATTGTTGCTTTAAAAGCATGGGTTTGGAGATGTAAGTTCCGGTGCCAAAGCTAGAATAAGATTAAGGAGTAGTTCCGTGAATTAATCTCTTAAAATTTTTCTTCGTGTATTAACTAAAAGATTCATCCTAAATGTTGAATTTTCATGTTAAAAAGACAAATTTTCGGCACGAAATGCCAACATGTCATCTGTCGCGACAGTTGAATTTTCTACAAAACCGATAGTTTTCAACAAAATAATAACATTTTCAACTAAATAAAAAATTTCAATCACAAGATTATTTCTTAACCAATAAGACTTTAATGTAAAAAAATGTTAATATTATAATTACAATTTTTTTAAAATTAAATTTCATTAAGGTTTCACGTTAATTTAATTAACCCTTTGCGGCATAGTGGTGACCCAGATTACCATTTTTATATTCACAACTTTTTTCTGAAGATTTAATGTTTCTGAAGTAATATGAAAGATATCTTATTGATATAATATTCGAAGCATTGAAGAATGTAAAAAATGATTAACATATTTCGTTAAAATTATAAATTAAAAAATTTCAAAAATCTCTCTTTTTTACGAAAGAATTCATGTCGTAAAATTGTCGTGAAGATGTCGTAACGATGTCATAAAGACGTCGCCAAATCTGGTGCCCACTGGGAGTAGTTAGTGTTTTCAGGGTCGCTGATTATTAATCCGGAACCAGATTCGCACAATTCAAAATGGCGTATCCAATATGGCGGACAATTAAAAAAACGGATTTTCATGAAATTTGGAAACTACGGTTTTTTGAGATTTCTGATAATGAATCTAAAGTCAGATTTTAAAAGTTCAACCTGGCGGAACAACAATGGTCGACAAATTCTGAAACTACCCAGTGGGCACAAAGTTTGGCGACGTTTTTACGACATCGTTACGACGTCTTCACGACAACTTTACTACATCGTTAAGGTGTCGTTAAGGTGTCTTTACGATATCGTAAATAAGTCGTATGATCTGACGATGTCTTTACGATATCGCAAAGACATCGAAACGACATGGACATCGGATGCCGTAAAGATGTCGTAAAGATGTCGTAACGGTTTCGTGAGATTGTTGCTAAATTTTGTGCCCACTGGGTATTCTGCCATATTGAATCCACCATGTCGAATTTTGCAAATCGGGCTCTGGTTTCGTAATCAGCAACCTTAAAAACTCAGTAACAAGTTCTATGAAAATCTAACAACTACTGAAAAAATTTTCCGCCACTTTGGATCCGGCATTTTGAATTTTGGAAATCTGACTTCGTCCGGTACAATATATTGCATAGGGTGGGGCGGAGGAAACGCCTTATGTAATTTGTAAATGACTCCTAAAACTCCACTTCAGTTTACCGAAAGTTTCCTGACTTTCTCGGACTTTTCAGTATTCCCTAACCTGTAACAACCCTGTATTTTAAAAATTTTCTACCTTATTTGCACAATTAAAATAAATTTTATTCCTCAGGCCTGAAAGAATTGTCGAATCAGAAGGATTTACCGATGTTCTTTTCTGGCATGATGGCCAACTCTTCTTCCTAGACATCTATGGGTATAAACTCTGTTCCTATCATGCAGATAATGGAGAAATATTCTGCGCAACTATATGTATGCAAACCATTTTTATTTTCTGCTTCCTTATTTTAATTATCTTGAATAGTGAGAATTTTTCGGGTTTTTAGCCTTTGACAAAAACTCTTACAGTTTCGGTCAGGTGTCCCCACGTCCGTCCGTCATTCATACTTTTGTCCAAGCAGAAAAAATGACGGGAACTTCTAACTAGTAATACACAACCCACCAACTAAAACCCTGAACTCACAACCCACAACAAACAAGTCAGAACTCACAGCTCACATTTAAAAATTCACAACTTACAGCCCACAACTCACAACTCACAACTCAAAACTCACAGTTCGCAACTTACAGTCCACATTTTATAACTTAGGGAACTTAGGCAACTCACAAATCAGGTCTATAAGGCTAGCACCTCCACAAACTTTTTTTTAGCAGTCATGTGTAAGTGGTGGAGAGGGGTTGATTTTAGACGTTAAGGTTTGAAGCCCAAAAATCGGAGTGGGCATTTTCGAGGAGCCCAGAAATTAGAGACTCCTCTAATACTGAAAAATTTTAAAAAATATTATTTTTCGACATTGTCATAAATAAGAGGTGCGAAGGGGATGATTTTAGTATATAAGGTTTGGAGCCTTAAAATCGAAGTGGGTATTTTCAAAGAGCCCAAGAATAATAGACTTGCTTGACGCTAGAAAATTCTCTAAAAGATTTTTTTTTACAGTCATATTCACTTGGTAGAGAGGGGTTGATTTTTGACGTAATGGGTTAGAGGCCAAAAATACAATGGGGCATTTTCGAGAAGCCTAAAAGTCCGAGACTTTATTGAAACAAGAAAATGTTTCAAAATATTATTTCTTGACAAAGTAATATATACGTGGAAAAGAGGGGTTGATTTTAGACTTTAAGGTTTTAAGCCCCAAAAATCGTAGTGAATATTTTGGGCGAGCCAAAAAAAAAAGAAACTCTATTTCCATTTTAAAATTCGAAAAATAGTTATTTTTTGACAAAGTTTGTATCTACCTGGCAGAGAGGGGTCTATTTTTGACGTTAGGGGTTGGGGCCCAATAATCGTAGCGGCTATTTTCGAGTAGACCAAAAATCAGAATCTATTTCTATTGTAAAATTTAAACAAAAGTTATTTTTTGACAAAGTTGTATCTCCGTGGCAGAGAGGGACTTATTTTTCACTTAAGGGTTGCAAAAATCGTAGCGGATATTTTCGCAGAGCCCAAAACCTTAGAGACTCTAATAACGCTGTAAAATTTAAAAAAACATTTCTTACAATAATTTAATTGCCTCTTGATACGATTAATTGGTGTTGATATTTTTGAAGAGCCCAAAGAGCAGTCTCTAGTGACACTGCAAAATTAAAAAAAAGATTTTTTTCATAAAGTCATGATTACCTGTTCAAATAAAGCTGTTTTTTAAAGTCAAGGTTAGGAGCCCAAAAATCGTTGTGAGAATTTTCCAGTTTCAGTAGTGTCTTTGATTTTTGGGCTCCTCTCAACTCCCCACTCCAATTTTTGGCCTTCAACCCTTAACGTATAAAGGCAACCCTTCTGTTCCACGTGTATATGGTTTTCTCAAAAATTAATATTTTTGAGAATTTTCTAGTGTCAATGGAGTCTTCGATTTTTGGGCACTTTGAAAATAGCCACTTTAATTTTAGGGCGCTAACCCCTGTCAGCTAAAATCAACCCTTCTCTACCACGTATATCTGACTTTGTCAAAAAATAATCTTTTTTATAATTTTCTAGTTTCAATGGAGTCTCTGTTTTTTGGGCTGTTCAAAAATGTCAACATCAAGGTTTAAGTTTTTATTATTGGGTTGCTGTTTTTCTGCAGAGGAGGGTTTTTCTGAATTTTTGATTGTTGCATTCGAGACCTTAAAACAAGTCCAAAATCTGGTGCATTTTGGATTTTGAACATTTTATTTATCGCAAGGGGGTGGTTTTTTGAAAATGGGGGTGGTTTTGTAATTTTTTTTGTGCATTCGGTGGCCCAAAATTCTGGTGTTCTTTTTTATGAATTTGAGCTGCTACATAGGGGCAGTGGTAATTTTAGTAGGGGTGGTTTTTGGAAATCGGTTGTTGGTGCGTTGAAGAGCCCAAAAAATGCCCTAAGTTCTGACATGTTTGAATTTTATTTCTTTCAATTTTTATATATTGGAGGTTCTGGCTTGATTCAAGTCAGTACCTCCACTTAAAATTTTGAATTTTTACAAAAAGTAGCGGATCCCAAAAATCGGCAATACAGCACAAAAAAGCCCAAAATTCTGACACAAAGAAATTTGGGAATTTCGTTTGTGGAGGTGCTAGCTTGATAGACCTCAAATCAGGAAATTTATGAGAGAGGACACCAACATTTTTTTTCACAAAAATATTTTTTGTCTTGCTTAACTCTTTAAAATATTCGATAATTATTTTTTTATTTTAATATGTCACGCAAGGTTTTCGAGAAAATTTTATCCAAATCTTTATGTTCATAAAAAAGTACCTTTCTCAATTGTGAATACTGCAATATTAAACAAATATATTATTATTTGTACGGAAGATAACATATCGGCCTTTTCCTCAATTTTCAAATAAAGTATACTAAAATCCTCCTAATTTATTTATTTATTAATATAAATCAAATATTTATAAACAAATAGATTTTTTCAATTTGGACTTGTTTTTTATATTTTATTTTTATTTTAAAAAGTTGATTGAACGTTTTTCTTCATCTGGTAAAAATTTGGGAGCAGTTCATCAAATATTTTTGAACGAATAAATTTTTGAATAACAATACATTTTGAATATGTTAAATAAACAACATAAAAATATACGATTTTTCAAGTGGATGGCTGTGCTTTACTTATTGCGTAGGCAGTCGAGTCTCAAATTAAAAAAAAAAATAAAGAATAGAAATAGTTTAAAATTGAAAAAATCTATTTATTTATAAATATTGGATTTATATTATTAAATAAATAATTAAAATGCATTTCAGTATACTTTATTTGAAATTTGAGAAAAAGCTCCACATCTTATATTTCGGATGAATTTTCATATCTTTGTTTAATAATATGAATGTTATAGAAAAAAATTTCTCGAAAATGTTGCAGGTCATATTGAAATAAAAAAATATCCATTACAAATTTTTGAGTGTTAAATAAGAAGAAAAAAAATGCTTGAGTGAAAAAAGACGTTATTGGCAAATATATGTGTGGAATGCTCCTGATAGTAAAAATTCTACTTTTCTGTTAAAAATTAGTTTTATTGTGAAAAATGCATATTGTTTAGTTAAGAATTAAACTTTTGGGTTGATAAATTTCAAATATTTTAAAAAATGAATTTTTTTCGTTAGTAAATTAATATTTTTGTTTAAAAATTCTGCTACTTTATATAAAAATTCAAGTTTTTGTGCCGATTCCTTACATTTTGTTAAAAACTTCTCTTTTTTCGTTGTTAATTAATCTTTTTGTTTGAAAAATCATCTTTCTTAGTTCAAAATTAAATTTTTTGGCTGAGATTTACTGAATTTTGTTGGAAATTCGCCTTTTTTGGTTTAGAATTTTTTGGAAAATGATTTAAAATTTTCGTTCAGAGTTGATCTTTTTGGTTGGCAAATGAAATATTTTGTGGAAACTTACTTTTTTTGGGTCAAATATTACTTTGGTCATCGAAAATCAAACCTTTGGGTTAAGAATTCTTGAATTTTGTTGAAAATTCGTCTTTTTTTGTAGCAAATTATTATTTTTATTTCAAAATTCCTTTTTTTGGTTAAACATTTAACAACTAGGTTTCAAAATTGCACTACACTCTCAAAAATGCATTTTTTAGAACACGATTCAAAATTGCCGTTAAAAATTTATCTCTTTTGTTGGAAAGTATACTCTTTTGTTTAGAGTCCATATTTTTCAAATTATTTTCATCATTGAAAATTTTCCCATTCCATTTTTGGTCGAAAATTAGTATTTTTTAAGTAAAATTCAACTTTTGTTAAAATTTAAACATTTCGTTAGAAATTCGTTTCTTGTTAAAAATTTATCTAATTGAGTTGAAAATTTAACATTGGGTTTGGAAGTTCTTGCATTTTGTTGGAAATTTTTTTTCTTTTTGGAAAAAATAAACTTTTGCATCAAAATTTAATATTTTTTAATTCATAATTTAACTGTTCTGTATAAAAAATTCGCAATTTTGTCTTAAAAGTTCATAACACACAATTTTCAACTCGCAGCAAACACGTCACACCTCACATCTCTCACCTCACACCATACAACTCACACGTCACAGCCCATAACTCGCAGTTCAGGGAACTCACAACTCTCACCTCAGGGAACTCAGGAAACTTTAATTTCACAACTCACGTTTTACAACTCGCAACTCACAGCCCGCGACTCGCAACTCAGGGAACTGACAACTCAGGGAACTGATGGGAGAGGAGTATAGTGAAAGCAGAAGAGATTTACGCCCTAATAGGCTACTGAATCACCTTTTTAGGCTTAAGACTCCTACTTTGACAAATTTTTATTAATACTTTTTCTCCATAGTACACGGTCTTTTGTCTTTTGCTGTTCTTGTTGAAAAACACTCTGATTTATTTGTGGTGGGTGCTGGTAAGGACCTTTTATTACTCACATGGAATAGTAGCAGAACCGATCTACAGCCTGAATGGAGCAAATTAAAAACAGTGGACGATACTATCCCTGACAATGTATTAAATTTTGGAACCGTCGACCCTTTAGGCAGACTAGTGTATGGTAATAAATATACTCAATTTGATTTTAGACTTAAGGTAAATCCAAAGAGGAAACAACTTCTAAAAATGCGATCTAGCTCAGGTGTATCGCGCTGGATTGTATCCGATTAACCTGGATTAACTTTATATAAATAATCACACTAGATCATCTAAAATTACTCTGCATATTACAGGATTACGCTGGATTACGAGAAAATGATGGTGGAGTACTCCGCCTAAAACATAGACTCACGCCTGGATTAACTTTATAAAAAGAGTCACACCAGATTACCTAAAATTACTATGGACATGACAGGATTACTCTAGAATACATAAAATGATGATGGAGTACTCCGCCTAAAATATAGATTTAGTCTGGATAAACTTTATATAAATAATAATTTTTAGTGCTGTAAAATAATTTTCAAACAAACAGCTGAATTTGTAAGCAAGCAAATTAATTTTATATTGAGAAAGACGGATCTTTAACGATATTTGAAAAATATGATTCGTAAATGCCGAAAACTAAAAAATATTGTTTTAAAGTCTTTCTTTTACCCCAAATTTCGAAATCAACAAAACTTAAAATTATTCTTTCAAAATAAAATGTTTTTTCTCAAAATTAGTTGTTTAAAATTAAAGTTGTTTCAAATAAAAATTTAACTATTTTATTTTTTAATTGTAAATTATTCTTCTGCGCTTGAAAATTCAAGTTTTTTGTAAAAAATTTATGAGTTCTGATAAAATTGGTCTTTCTAGTACAAAATTAATCTGTTTTCCTTCAAATTGTTTTTTTTTGTTCAAAATTATTTTCTTTGATTGAAAATATAACTATTCTATTTTATGTTTGTAAATGAATGTATATTTAGTTAAAATTCCATCCAAACCATTATTTTTAACTGAAAATTTAGCTATTAACTTTCAAGTGACAATTGATCTTATTATTTACAAATTCATGTATTTTGTTAAAGATCTGTCTTTCTTAGTAGAAAATTAATCTTTTTGCTTGAAAACTCAGCTTTTTGTTTGAACAATATTTTATACAACTGGAAATTAACCTATTTCATTTTCCAGCTTGAAAATTTATGTGGTTTTGTGAAAGCTAGGAGGTTTTCGTGGGAACAACAAATAAAATACTGTGGGTATAATCGAAAATATAGTCAGTATATTGTTACAAATGGGATATTTACTTGAAACGATATTGAGCGGCCTGACATTCAAGCAAAAGCTTTAAGACATTAGTTAAGATTGTGTGAGTGAGTCAGTGTGTACAGTAGGCCACTAGAAATGGTAGAGTTCGGATGTTGGCGACATCTAGGTACAGAAGCCCCAAATTGGACTACAGTTCCAACACTCTCCCTCAATTTGAGCCTGGTAGACCTTCAACTGGAACAAGACCGAGTTCTCTAGAACAGAAAACATCTTTAGAGGCGACTAAAGATTTTGTAAAAACGTCGGCGATCATTTTCTTAGTTGGCAAATAAGATACTTTCAAAGGTTGAGTTGCCAAGACCTCTCGATTAAAGTGGTGTCTAATGTCGATATGTTTCGACCTTGAGTGAGATACTGGGTTTTCAGCAAGCTTTCCATCCCCTTGGTTATCGTTGGAGAGCTCTGCGTTGGCCAATTTTGAGAATCCTAATTCTCTCAAATGTCATCAGGTAGATTTCTTCCTTAGCCGCATTGGTAATACTCATGTATTCGGCTTCGGTCGATGAAAGAGCAACTGTTCTTTGCTTCCGCGATTCCCATGATATTTTTGCGCCGGAAAGAATGAAAGTAGATCCGGTGTAAGATCTCCTATCGATGATGCAATTTCCCCAATCAGCGTAATTATATCCTCTGAGATTCTCGTTGTCTTTTTTGTAGACGAGTTTAAGATCGATGGTTCCTTTTAAATATCTTAGCATACATTTCGCTGCTGTCCAGTTAACGTTCCGATTGCATCCATTGAACTGGCTAAACGAATTGACTGCGTGAGTAATATCGGGACGTGTCCCTATGGCAACGTACATAAGTGCCCCGATGAGTTCTCTGAATGGATAGGCAATCGTGTCGTCCTTGTCTTCTTCTTCGAAATATGTATGGCTTTCTTCAGCTTGGAAACCTTATTTCCTTTGTGAAGGTTTTGGAGCATATTTTTCTCTCTGTCGAAAAGTTTTGCTTCCTTTTCGCCTCGGACTATCCTGTTTAGCATTTCTTCTAGGAGTTGTCGTTTCTGCATGAAGATTTCGGTGTCGATTTTTCCGTTGGGGTAGGCTGTTGTGACGTCAAGTTGCGATATTGTCATTCCCGTCCTCGCAGCTAAGGCCATCAAGAGCCTGAGAGAGCCGAGTCGAGCGACCGGTGCAAAAGTGTAATGAAAATCGATGCCAGGACGTTGCATTTATTCCTGAGCTACAATGCGAGTTTCTCTTCGCTCCAGGTTCCCCTCAGACGTATATTCGTTTCGTAGAAGAGTTCTGGATCCAATGATTCTTCCAATGACAGGCTTGTCAACGATTTCCCAGGTATCGTTCGAGACTAAACTTTTGAATTCGGAGTAGATAGCTTTCCTCCATTCGTGGAAGTCCGGCTCAGCTACGGCTTCAGAAAATGTGACCTTAGATGCTCTCACAGCTAGCTCGGCATCATACTATTCCAAATTTTCATCTTCGCTGGTGCTCGTTGTCTCCATCTTCTTCAGTAGGGTGATTTTTGTCGATTGGAATGTCCTCGTTTTGTTGAGCTTCTTCGTCGACTGCGATGTTGTCTATCATTTGATACTGCTTCCTGGGCCTGCCAGGCCTTCCGGTCTTGATCTTCAGAGGTCGTCCAGGGCCGCGTCTTGCTTAGTTGGTTCTTCATGATTCTGCAAATCGTGAGCAAATTCAATTTCTCGAGTACTAGGCACATCATCGCTTTTTTCGTACAATTTGAAGCGACCATTCACTGTGTCTTTGCTGACAATGTCTTCGTAACTCTCGTTGTTTTCGAATTCATTAAAGAACTTCTAGTTTCTGTAAACTCGGATCTTTCTTTCTGTGGTAATCCATACGCGTTACGCTTTCAAGTTGTCGCAGTTACTAATGCCCTGGAGGGTTTTGGGTTCGAACTTATATTTGTTCGGAGTTTTATCAAGGATGTCGACCTTGTACCCAAATTTTCTCAAGTAGCCAACGTTGGGACGTTTTCCTGTCCATTTCTGATAAGGATTTCCTTCATCTACATTCTTCTTGATGCACCTATTACTTATGTGGTTTGCGGTAGCGATCGCCTCAGCCCAGAATGATGGTGGAAGCCCTAAATGGATCAGCATGCACCGGGAAGATTCTACGAGTGTTCGATTTTTACGCTCGGTTACGCTGTTTTGTTGAGGCGTATATACCGTCGAAAACCGTCGTTAAATCCAAGATTTCTTTAAGATATCGTCCATTCCTGCGTTTTTAAATTCCTTGCCGTTGTCCGATTGGATGGCCTTAAGTTTGTGGCCAGTCTGAGTTTCGGCCAGATTCTTAAACTCGACAAAGTTGGATATGACTTTGGATTTGTGACGCAGAAAATAAACTTTACACCAACGAGAATTGTCATCCATGATAGTCATAAAGTAACGAGCCCCAGCTTTCAATTTTGTTCACATTCGGCCGCATAAATCCGTGTGAACAATATCTAAGATCGTAGGTGAGCGTTCGATGCGTTTCGGGAACGGGGTGCTAGTGAGTTTTCCGGCGACGCAGGATTTGCACGAACTTAGATCAGTATCGTTCTTTAAGTCGAGGCCTATAACACTGTGCTTTTTTAGCATAGTCCCCATGTTTTTCGAGTTCAAGTGACCCAAACGTTCGTGCCGTACTGTGGCCTTGGATAATTTGCTGCTTAAAACTGCGCAAGTCATCTCAAATCCGCTCTCTAAATAAAACAAGTCACCCTCATGGTCAGAAACTATTTTGATGTTTCCTTCAAAGTCTTGGATAAAAGCACGATCTTCCGTAAATAAAATTTGGTTACCGTCCGCGTTACTGGCCAATTTTAGTCCACTCTGAACTTCCTGAAAATCAGTAAACAATGCTTTATCTTTGAAGAGGTGAGAAGTGCATCCGCTGTCTAAACACAATTTTTCATTGTCCTCGCTGTTTAAAATGTTCGCTGATTTGTTGATTTCCGTGCTGCTTAAGAAGTAGGCTTCGTCTGAAAATTTTTCATCTTGTTTAGAAGATTGGTTTTTTTAATACATTTTGCCTCTTTGTGGCCTTGTTTTCCACGAAACATGCACTTGTACTTCACTTGTGAGCCGCATGGATTCGGTTTTCCCTCGTCTTCCTGTCCGCTGCCTTCACCTCATTTCGATGATTTCCAGCCTGGGTGGTGTTGTTTCGCGAGCATGGCTCCGGAATCCAGATCGTCGACGGCTTGTTTTATCGCGTTGTATTTGTCGAGAATTTTAATCTTTAGATCATCTGCGTCAAGTAAAATATCACGCGTCTCTACCCTGGTGGACCAAAGGAACCGAATGGAGCTTCTACAAAGTACCCTTAAAGACCCCACTTGGTCCCCATTTGGTTCCTATTTAAAAAACTCGGAAAAACAGCAAAATCAACTTTTAAATTATTGAAATTCGGATTCTACGTTAAAATTCCCTAATAGAAGGTCACAGAATAATCGCAATAGTTTTTTTTGCAACGGTAAAAAGTTTTAAAAACAAAAGACGTATAACACATGTTGACTGCTACACTTCAAATGCATCTTCTATAGGGAATTTTAACGTAGAATCCGAATTTCAACAATTTAAAAGTTAATTTTGCTGTTTTTCGAATTTTTTAGAAAGGAACCGAATGGGGACCCAATGGGGTCTTTATGGGTACTTTGCGGAGGCTCAATTCGGTTCCTTTGGTCCGCCAGGGTATGGCCCAACGGAAATTCTGTAAACTTCTAGGTAAGGTATTGAAAATCATGATGGTGAGTAGCTTGTCATTTATTTCAACATTCATGTTTTCTAATTTTCCTACGGCATCAAAAAATTTGGAAAAATGCTCCCTCACGTCCTCGCCTTCCTGCAATTTTTGCTGCGTAATTTGTTTCAGTAGTGAAGCCATGCGTCGAGGACCCTTTGACATATAAACGTTCTCTAAATTATCCCATACTTCTTCAGAGGTTACGCAACCTCGTATTTGCTTTAGTTCAAAAGGGCTAATTGATGAAATTAGATCCGGCTTAGCTTTGCGATCCTCTTTTAATCCATGCGTCGTATGCTGCCTTGGAAGCAACGTCTCCTACGGTGACTGCAGGTTTTTCTTTTTCGTCGCAAACATAGCCCCAAGTATCATTTTTGATGAGAATGGCTTCGACTTTGATCCTCCAGTTATTGTAGTTGTCCTTTAAGAGAGTGTCGAGTCGGCTGGAGTTTACTACATTTGTGTGTGCCATCGTGGATAAAAAAAACTTTGCTTGCGTCACTAGAAGCCACTGACTTTTAGGTTAGGAATCGTTCGTACGCGTTCGCAATAATCTAATTTCACCACAGCACTAAGACAACTATGAATATTTCTCACTCTGGTTTAAGCGTTTGTTTTTTGTCACTGTTCGGGCTTGAAATTTATTCGAACTTTAGAGTTTGATCTGGACCTATAACCTGTGAGAGGAGGTTTCCGTGGGAACAATAAATAAAACACTGTGGGTATAATCGTAAATATAGTCCGTATATTGTTACAAATGGGATATTTACTCTGAACGATATTGAGCGGCGTGACATTTAGGCAAAAGCTTTGAGACATTAGTTAAGATTATGTGAGTGAGTCAGTGTGTAATGTAGGCCACTAGAAATAGTAGAGTCCGGATGGTGGCGACCTCTAGGTACAGAAGGCCCGAATTGGACTACAGTTCCAACAGTTTGTTGAAGATTCGTATTTCTCGGGCATAAAATTAATTTTCAGGGTTGAAAATTCATACTTTGATTGGAATTTGATTCATTTTTTGGAAACTCTACTTCTTTTGTAAAAATTTACCTTTTTCGTTTCAAATGTTAATTTTCCGTGAAAATAGAAATATTTTGTTGAAAATTGATTTCTTTGCTTGAAAATAAAGCTATCTGATTGAAAAACCTTTTTTCTAATAGATTATTTTAACTGATTATTTGACTATTCCCACTTTGTTGAAAATTAAAATGTGTTGTTAAAAAGTATCCTTTTGGGTTAAAAAAACTGCTTTTTTGTTCAAAATTCATCTTTTAATTCTGTTACGGATTCAGCTATTTTAATAAAAAATTATATTTTTGCAGAGAATTAATCAATTTTGTTGAAAAGTTATTTTTTGTTCTCAAAGTTTTTTTCATTTTAGTTGACCATTCATCTTTATCTGTTCAAAATTGAACTATTTTGTGAAAAAATCTTTTTTTTTATTCCAAAATTAATTTTTTAACTAAATGTTTATATTATTGTAATCAAAGATTTATAATTTTTCTCTAAAATTCGCCTCTTTTGTTGACAATTTTTTTAACTTCTTTTTCGGTAAATTAATCCCTCTTGATTAAAAATTTGCGTGAGTCTATAGTTTAAGCGGAGAACTCCACTGTTCCAAAATATTTCTACCTCGGCACCCCCTTTTTTTCGTCGTATTTTTTAGTTTAATTTTCTAATTTATTCCTTTATTTTGAACAAAAAAATGTATTTTTTACTATAAAAGATAGCTTTTTAACAAATTATTTGAATTTTCAACAAAAGAATTAAATTCTTTAAAATAATAGTCGAATTTTCAAAAAAAAATGTTATGCATTGTTACCCAACAAAAATGAAATTTCAAACCAATGAAATTATTTTATTTTCCCAAAAAAAAAGAGGATTTTCAACTCAAAAATATCAACCTTTTTAAATGAAAAAATTAATCTAAAGCTAAATAAAGGCTGACTAAACTTTTCAATTCTTAACAAAATGGTTCAACTTTCAGCAAAAAAGATGAATTTTTGCTAAGAATACAAATCTTAAAAAAATTATATCCTAACAAAGGGATTTAACCAAATCATGCAAACAATAATCAAAATCTTAACAAAACAGTAGAATTTTCTACCAAGAAGTATGCCTATTTATTATTTAACACGATATTTTAATTTTTAACCAAAAAATTGCATCTTCATCCGAAAAAGATGAACCTCTATAATATTAAGCTTATACAAAAAAGTAATTTTTTTGTTAAATAATTTAATTTTCAACAAAATAGCAAAACTTTAAACCAAAAAGTATGACTTTTTAACAAAATTGTTGAATTATTAACCGAACCCTTGCATTTCTATCCAAGAAAGATGAAAATTCTACAGAAACAGGTGAATTTTTAAATAAAAATACAAATTTTAAAAAAAGTTGAATTTTCATCCAAAAAAATTGAAATTGACTTTTCAGCACAAAAATACGAAATTTAAGCAAAAAGTACATTTTCTAGGGACTAATTTGAATTTACAGCAAAACAGTTGCATTTTTTATTGAAAAAAGATGCTATATTTCTACCAAAGAAGACGAGATTTTAAATTTAAAAAAATAAATTTTCACTAAAAAAAAACATTTCTATCCAAAAAAATTTCGGTTGTTTATCAGCAACAAAATATGAATTTTAAACAAAAGGTTAATGCTTTACGAAGACTTGAATTTTTAACCCAAAAAGACGAATTATTAACAAAATAGTTAATTTTGCAACCGAAAAGGATGATTTAAAAAAAACTGTTAAATTTTTAAATAAATAATAAATTTTATAACTAAAAAGATAACCTTCAGGAGAAACTTTTTGCGTTTTTGAAAAAACTACGTACATGAGTAAAGATTAAATTCCTTGTATTGTTAGTGGATTACAAGTGGATTACTCTGGAGTACTTGGATTACTCCTGATTAAAAAATAACTTCGGATTACTTCGTATTACTAGTCCGGATAACCGAATGGTCCAACGCATTGCCAGAGTTGTTTCCTCATTATTAATTATTATATTTTATATTGTTTATTATATTCCAGGGACGACGAATATTAATAAACAACAATTAGGAAGTGTGAATTCTGTGAATTCTCTTATGTTTTGTAAACCACAAATTACGAAAGTTGTTTCAAGCATTGGACTTGTGATTGACACAGCTGCGACTATTCCTCCCAAAGTATATTTCATCGATTCTAAGGAAAATTATAACATCTTAGCCTACAGTTTTCATAGAGGATCAGGAAAATTTATTGGTAAATTTTTAATAAAAAATTTCTGTTCCAGGTTATAAATTCTCTATTTCAAGAAAACGAACTTGAAACAGCGAACTCTCGCTTTTAGTCCAGTGACAGGAGTTGCTTTCAAATAGCCTTGAACTGAATTCAGGGGGATTGACACGTAACAAGCCAGGGGCGCCAAAACCAATTCCAATTGTAATGCACAATATTACGCAATATACTCGACAGAGTACTCGCGCATGTGGCCCTTTTGAGGCCTTAACTCTGAAAAAGATTTTAAAAACTAAAAAAGAACTAAAATAAATCGAAAAGAACTAAAAAGATAGATTTCTAACTTAAAATAGTGAAGTAAAATTTTCATTTTAAAAAGTTACTCATTTAGCAAAGATGCATTTTAAAGCACAATGGTTAATTTCAAACTAAGAAGATGGATTTTCTACAAAAAAATCTGAATGATAAAAAAAATATATGAATTTTAAATTGAATAGTTGAATTTTTTGCAAAAGCTCATGGATTTTCAACAAAAGATTAAACTGGCTACTTTTCGTTTTAAAGAAATAACTTTCAACCTAAGAAAAAAAAATCTTTTTAGCAAAGTAATTTATATTTCAACCGAAATGAATTAGGTGTTAACAAAATAGTTGCATTTTCTCCGAGCAAAAAATTTTCTACGATATCGGATAAATTTTTAAACCGAGAAAAATGAATTTTGAACCACAATAATGAATTGTCCATTAAGAATATGAATTTTCAACATTTTTTCAATGAAAAAAGAAGTTTCTTCAAATTGCAGTTGAAAAATTAATTTTTAATAAAGAAGACGAATTTACAATAAATACCTCAATTTTGAATAAAATAGCCTATTTTAAACAAAATAGTTTAATTTGCAACTGAAGTAATTATTTTTGAACCATTTACCTACATTTGCAACTAAGAAGATTAATTTGCAATCAGAAATGACGAACTTTTAACAACATTTTTCAGATTAAAAATTAGTTTTGAAGTACAAAAATGATTATTCAACACAAGAATTTATATTCCAACCACCAAATAAAACGAACTTTTAAGCAAATATATGAATTTTCAACTCAAAGAGATAAATTTTAAACTTTAAAAAAGGAAGTGAAGTTTTGAGATTAAAAAATTATTATTCAATTTAAAAAGGCTTTTTCAACACAATAATTGATACTTCAATCACAGAAAATTAATTTTAAACCAAACAGTTACATTTTTTCCAAAAAAAATGAAATTTTTACCACAGTCGATGCACATCTCAACCAAAAAGATTAATTTTGAATCAAGTGCTCAATTTTTTATAAAAAATTACTGAATATAAAACAATATATAAGTATAAATATTCGAATTAAATAGTTCAATATTTAACAACAACAAAAAGTACGAATTTTTAATAAAAAATAGAAATAGTTCAATTTTCAGTACAAATATTAATTTTAAATAACAAGATTAAATTTCTAACAAAATAATTAAATTCTCAAACATTGAAATGAGTTTCCAACAGAAAATGTAAATGCTTAAGCACTAAGATTAATTTTCTTCCAAAAAAGATAAAATTTCAACCAAGCAGGTCGACTCTTTACCGCAAAAAATTAAATTTCAAACAAGATATATTTATTTTTTATCAAACAGTTGAATCTTTAACACAAAGGATGAATTTTTAATGCAAAATGGTAATAGTTCAATTTTCTGTTAAAAATATTAATTTCACAGAAGAAAATTTTATTCTCAAAAACAAAATTGAATTTTTAACAAAATAGTTAAATTAGCAGGCTCTGAAATTAATTTTCAACCATGAAGATTAATTTCCTACCAAAGAAGGCAAATTTTAAGAAAATATACGCAATCTTTATGAAATACATGAAATAAAAAAAGACGTGAATTTTGAACAAACTAGTTGATTTTCCGACTAAAAAAATTACGTTTTGAGGAAAGACATTAATTTTTCCAAAAAATATGAAATTTCTACGAAAATGGATAAATATTTAAACAAAAAAGATGAATTGTCAGCTATGTAGTTCAACTTTCAACAAAAAAATTAAAATCTTGAACAAACCATATGAATTTTAAATCAAATGGTAGAATTTTCAACAAAAAAGAATGAATTTTTAACAAAAAAATAGAAATAGTTAAGTTTTTAGTTCAAAGTAGTAATTCTAAATAAGCAAAATAAACCTCCAACAAATTAGTTAAATTTTTCAACAACTAAGTGAATTTTCAACCAAAAGAGAAAACTTTCAAACAAGAAGATTAATTTTCTAACAAAAAAGATGACTTTTCAAACAAGTGGAAAAAATTTTTACAAACAAGCTAAATTTTAGACAAAATATATGGTTCTCAAACTAAATCGTGTAATATTTAGGAAAAACAGGACGAATTTTAAACAAAAACTTAAATTTTGAGTATAAATGATTATATTCAGTGAGAAAAATTAATTTTTGTGAAGATAGTAAAGTTTCCAAACACGTAAATAAATTTTCAGCGAGAAGAGAAAATCTTAAACAAAGAAAATTAATTTTTTACCAAAAAATTAAAAATGACCTGAAAAATGCATTTTCAACAAAAGAAAAAATTTTTGAGCTAAATAGTTAAATTCTCAAACAATGAAATAAATTTTCATACAAAAGAGTAACTTCACAACCACGAAGATCATTTTTCTACTGAAAAAGGTTAACTTTTAGAAAAATAGTTACATTTTCAGTTAAAAAAATTAATTTGTGATTTACGAAAATATTTTTAAAAAAATATTTGAACGGTGTACTAACACAAGTTACGATTCAACCAAGCAGTTACATTGTTCCAAAAAATATGACATATATACGATAACGGGCGAGTTTTTAACAAAATTGATTTATTTTATACAAAAAAACGCTACATTTTAAGAAATGTTTATGAATTAAAAATAAAATAGTCGAATCCTTAATAAAAAAGATAGATCTTCAAAAAGAAAAAAAATCGATTTTCAAGAAAACATTTCATAATTTAATTTTCAGCCAAACAAATAATTTGAAATAAGAAAACGAATTTTTAACAAAACAATTAATTTTTAAATCATAGAAATCATTTTTGACCATGTTTTCTACGGTAATTCCCTGTTACAACGCAAAGTTAGATTTATTTACAAAACTTCTTATTATAATTGAAAAAGAAATTTCGTGAAAGTGTAAGTTTTTATAATTTATAACGTAATTAAATCACTTTTTTTTAGATAAGTCTAAGATCGTTTTTAACTGGAAAAAACAAAAAATGGTGGGATATCCACGTCGTCTGACAGTTGATAAGGATGGTAACCTCTGGGTGCCTCTTTATGATGGTCACGGAGTAAGGATTTTTCAATCTTTAAAAAAATATTTCCGAAAATAAAAATAAAACATAAATATAAATTTTTTAATTTTTCTCAGGTCATTCAAGTTAATCCAAAGAATAAAGAAATAATAAAATTTATTCCCATACCAGCACACAGAGTCGGCGCATGCACTTTTGGGGGTGCTAATTTTGATATTTTATTTGTGTCAACAATAGGATATGGTCACGGAAATGATCGTAAACAACGTCCACCAAAAGATGAAGGTGGTTCAATTTTCGCTCTCATGGGCCTTGGCGTGCAGGGGTGGCCGCCACAACCATTTAAATTAGGTATATTTCCTGCCCCTAAAAATGACATTGTAAAAATATAAATATATAAATAAATAAGTTGTCACAAATAAATATATGCATGTCAATAAATAAACAAAAATTTGTAGTGTAAAATGGTATTCGCTTTATTTAGACTTTATGACAGCTAAAGCTTTCTTATCTACCTTTTATGTATCAGAATCTTCAAGGTTGAAGTACTGCCGTATGGGGGAGGGTATTAAAACTTTCTAAAAAAAATATAAATTATTAACCAATCAAAAAGTTATGTAAGATACACACATGGGTGATATATACCCAGGTGTACTATGCTGCTGTCCAAACTAAAAATTTATGTAAATTCTCTCTGAGTTTATTAGAGATATTCAAAGAAAACTGTTTTCGCTAAGAACTTCATTGTCAGAACACATTTTTATTATTGCATGTACCCATTTTTGTTCAAACGCATTTGTTCTTTCTGATTTTGCAAGAAGAAATTGATTAGTTAAACAATTTCTATTTAAAAATGTACTTGCGGATTTTTTTGAATTAAATCCCAGCTAAAAAGTACGAAAAGTTGCTTAAAGAGTGCTTCGCTTCAAAGTAATCAAGCATTTCGGAAAGTTACTCATAAAAAGTTACTTAAAGTTACTTAAAATAAAACAAAGTTGCTTATATTCAGGACCGCCAATTACTTTTCATACATTTCTATGTTGCATTTGGTCTATTTGTTCAATATTCGGAATTTTAAACCATTATTTTTCATTATAAATAATACATTTTTCAAATTCCAACTATTGTAACCAAAAGAAAATTTTCTGATGAACATGAAAAACATTAATTTTTTTAATAGAATCATTTAGGAAAATTTTTTTTTCAAAACCAACGAGAAAACTTTTTTTCTTTAGAAAACAGTTTTGTTTTGATTCTTATATGTTTATAAACGATTTATTTTTTGATACCCTATAAATGATGAATGGAATTTTGAACAGTTAAGTTTTAAGATGGAACTATGTGTTTTGTATTCATTCCAAAAATTATATTTTTTGCAAATTAAAAATAGCAGTTTTCTGAAAAGTGTGAAAATTGAGGTTATATTAAAAAGTTAGATACTTTTCGTAAAAAGCAATTCTTTTGATATTCTTAATAAATTTAGGCAAATATCCTCATATTTAATTAGAACTCTAAATAAATTTACAAAGCTTGTTTATTAATTAATGCTACATTCGACTCGAATTTTACCGTTATGGTACTTGCACATTGCTAGATCGCGTTTTAAACATTTGTAACTAGTTTTTCTATCTTAGGAAGTTGGGTAAAGGCCACACCGTTTTGCCTTATCAAGCCAAAATACCAAAAAACGTTATCCAAAACACTTTCTTTAATGTTTTTTAATTATTCTTTACAACAAACCGATATCATAATCTCAACCTGTTTTTTTTTTGTTGAAAAAAATTAATTTATTCAGCAAGCGCGTTTTTCGAACGTAGGATACACACTGGGTGAAAAAGACCCGAGCCAGATTTTTGCAATGCTCACTCCTCCGCATCCAAAAGAGCTATGTGGCTGGCTCAAGGGGATTTCAAGTCACACTAGTAGCCAAAGAGATACATTTTACTGGTCCAATATCAGTATCATTTGAATACTGATTTTAATACTAAGTTCTGAAAAAAGAATTCGCTGTGAGCCGCGCTCGTGTTGCCGCCTAGCGGATTTGAACGTTAAATAGCGGGCGTGTGTATTTACGTGGGTGCAAATGGTCAGTCAAACAAGATTA
>NC_046663.1:24957586-24970579 GCF_010883055.1 Belonocnema kinseyi
CGTTTTGCCATTATTCTTACAATTCACGACACAGCATGAATAATTCCAGTTTGACATACTGCCTTCCTATTGAAATGCATACGAATTGTAATAAAAACACACTCCCGCTGTTTTCGTTACTTGCCACCACGGGCACTGGCATCGTTTTGCTTATCCCCTCCAACCGGCGGCTCACAGCGAATAGCCCTGCTGGGATCCAAACCCATTGCAGATTTCAAGCAAACGAAGACTCTAATTTTAGAGCAAAAATAGTTAAATGTTCAGTTAAACGAATTATTTCTAACCAAAACGAAACGATTTCTTAAAAAAATACTTCCATTTTCAAACCATTCGATAATCATTCAACTAAAATAATTAAACCTAAGTCAATGCTCACATGGAGTAGCACATGCGCACTGTGAATTGCTATCTCTTTTTCTCTCACGAGAAGTGTGCGAGTGAGTGTCAGTACATGGCAACCACACCAACGGCAGAAATTTAGGTTATGTCATATTTTTTTAGAGTCAAGTAAGCTTCACCGTTGGAATTTTGAAAAATGAAAATCTAGCGAAAAAAATGGCGTGTTGTGTTCCAAAGTGACAAACGTCCTTTTGGAACAAAAGTGCAAAAGGAAAAACTATGTTTTCACCTACTCAATTGACAATATTTACAGGAACATAAACTCAGTTTTTAGTTGTCATTCAACACGGCATTTACTCGCACATTTCTTGCGGGAGAAAAGGAGATAGCAAATCACAGTGCGCATTGGGTTCAAACGCCAAGTCTGGCAATAGATGTACAGTGTAGCTATATAGATTTTCGGGTACTAGAGCCCTCAAAACATATACATTTAGTTACACAAGGTGTACCTCGAAAGTTAGTATCGACTAGCTAGATATCGATTCGATATATCGATTGATCGATGTGTGTTCAAATTCAAATTAGAATTTGACGTTTAACTAATAACCTTAACTTAGAAATTATAGAATCAGAACAATTTAGAAGAAAAATTAATTATTTTAATACTTCCTCTCTCTGTCCCGAAATAATAGAAAGAATAAGAATTACAGATTAATTAGATAACAGGGAAATACTTATAGACTACGACGCAATAAGAATAGGTTAGATTTGTTAGCATTCCTAAAGATGAGTCACAGAGCTATTTTTAGTATCAAAACGTGCCTTAGAACGAATTTTGACAGGAAATGGTATTATAAACATCCGGTCACAGTTTGAACTTTGTACCGAAATTGTTTGGGTATGTCAATCAACGAATTCCTCATATTGCGTTGTAAATCTAATAGGCGGAGCCATGCGATCTAATTTCTTATTTGTAAACTGACTGTTAAGTTCAATGACGTCAGCGCTTTGATTGGCTGAAAAGGGAAAGTGGGAGATTTCTCCGCCCAAAACAGAGTTTATAAAAACGCGCGCACAACGGAAAAACGCCAGATTTTGCATCTCCGAAACCACATATTTAATACTAAAACTGCGACACTTGCTGGTGTATAATTGAGTTTTTTTTTAATCAGAAACTTTGTATTGTGTTTGAATTTAGTTAATTCATTGAAATTGTTGTTAAATAATAAACTATTATAAATAAGATCAATTGTTAAACGCGAAACGGGACGCCGCGATATAAACAATTATAAACAATTGTGATTTATGACTTCTGAGACAGTGATGGTGGAAATATATCTTTAATAAATTGTGAATCATCAACTGTTAAATTAAGTGTTTTTATTTCAAATAAGTTCTTTTAAATGGTTTTCGTTTCAACGAATCAACGGCAACAACGATCCCGGTCAGATGTCCAATCAGAGAGCAGTGAATTGTCGATAGAAAACATAGGTGAAATTTGGGCATTACATACAGTTAGCGCAGTCAAAACTCGAGACTAAGTGCATACTGTGTAAATAAAAAATATTCTTTGATACGCACTTTTATTTTTCTTGTATATTTTTCATTATTCGAAAATGTTGTTATTTATTGTTTATTAAATATTAAAATGCATTGACAATCTCGTTTTTCAATAGAATTATAATTATTAATACAAAAATTTATATATTTAGCAAAAACAACCATAATGCAACGACCATAACATAGTATGTACAATAATGTGACGTTTATTGCACTTTTCAGAATTGATTTATTTATAATGTATTGTAAATAAATATAAAAAAGTGGTAGCAGCCTGTGTAGTTTGTGGTAGTTGTCAAGACGTTTATATGGGGATATGTTTTCATATGTAAGTAAAGTTATTGAATATAGTAAAATAAAAAATTACAACAAAAACAAAACCTCAAAATACGAAGTTTTGTACCTATGCAATACAAATGGTTATTTTTAATGTTATAGAATTATTGTTCAATTCTTTGACAGTTTTTACATTATTTCTGAACTCACAACACGATTATTATTGTAGCATTTTCTATCCAATTTCAAGACGAATTGAAGGTTACCATTTACGTTCTCCCCAAAGCGTTACCGGTCCATTTCTATATGTCGATGAAACTGCCATAAGAGTCCAATGTATTTTTGCGTACACTATTTTGAGCGCCACCTCTGGCTCGGATGCAACACCAAGTCTGCTATAACCGCGAAATTTGAATGGCATATTATTCTTGGATGCCACATGAACTTACTATTTTCTATTTAATATATGAAAATAAGGGAATAACAATACAAAAACGGTTAAAGGTATCACATAATTTTTATTTATAACACAAAAATAGAATTTTTGTATTGCCCACTACAGATTGCATAAAAGTAATAATTTAAAAAATATTATTTTTAGCTTTAAATTTCAAATAATTTGTTTTTGGTTAAAGTTCAATCATTTTTGTTGAAAAATTCACCAATTTGGTTGAAAATTTAACCAATATAATTATAAGTATAAATTACCAATTTATCTTATTTATTACTGTTTCAATTTTCAAACAATTTCCAACCATTTTTTCCTAAAAATGTCAGTTTACATATTTTTTAAAGTAAATATATAAAAAAAGTTGGATTTAACTAGCAAAGACAAAATTTTCAAGAAAATACTAGATTTTAACCAGAAAAATATTTTTCCTACCAATAAAAGACGTCATTTTAACAAAATACATAAATTTTCAATCAAATTGTTTAATTTTGAAGCCGAAGCTACTAATTTTCTACAATACAGTTTCTTTATCGACGAAAGATGATAAATTTTTAAAACAAAATTATGAATTTTCAACAAAATAGTTAAATTTTCTAATTGAAAAAATTACTTTTTACAAAAAAAAAGAAATATTCTACTGAAATTACAAATCTCCAACCAAAAAATGAACTTTTAAGAAAGTTATTCAACTTTGAACCAGTTTGCAACCATTTTTAACATAAAATTGAAACAATTCACATTTCAGAAAAAAAGATTTAAATAAAAAAAAACTTAGATTTAACCAAGCAAGAAGTTTCTTTTAAACTTGATTTTTAACCCAAAAAATGGGTTTTCACCACAAAATACAAATTTTTAACAAAATACATACATTATTAGTCTAATAGTTCAATTTTTCATCAAGTTGTTGATTTTTTTTTAGTTAAATCCACAAATTTTGTACAAAACAGTTGAATTTTGAACCCTGTGGTTTTAAAAATTACAAAATAAATAATAAAATACTATAAACTATTATTATTACATTACTATGAGGTTTCAAAAATCAAAAAATGAATACGAATTATATAAGTACACATTAACAAAATGACTCACCTTCTGCAGGCTTTGTGGCACTTCTTTTGCTTCCTAGGATTGTTGGAATCGCATTTTTAAGCAGCAGCACTCTCGGATGTCTTCAAAATGCACTTTTTGAAAATGATCGGTACAAATCCCAGAACTTAATTTGAACTCTCAATTGACTCCAACAGCAAATCGGGTCCGCGTTGCGCGACTGAAAAATATTAATTACCATAATAAATTGCAAATACTTATTGTAAATACAACATTTGGCGACGTATTTACTTCATCGTTACGACAACTTTAGGATATCCTATATGTCCATGTCGTTTAGGAGTCTGTACCATATCGTAAAAACGTCTTATAAATTG
Source organism: Belonocnema kinseyi (assembly GCF_010883055.1). NCBI lineage: Eukaryota > Metazoa > Arthropoda > Insecta > Hymenoptera > Cynipidae > Belonocnema > Belonocnema kinseyi. Next base: position 24,961,637 of record NC_046663.1, read on the forward strand.
AAGATGTCTTTACAATATCGTAAAGACATTAAAACGACACGGACATAGGATGCCGTAAAGATGTCGTAAAGACGTCGCCAAATTAAGTGCCCACTGGTTGATCAGTTTTACTTTTAGTTTGTCAACTTGTAGATCCGTTTCCTCCATACTGGATAAAAAAAAAATTTATGTATTTTTTGCTTCAATTCATGGACACTTCGGTTTTGGAGTGGACATTTGTTTCAGCTTTAAATGGTTAAAATAATATTTAATTACTTACAATTAGGATTGCATTACGTCTGAATATATATGATGAATATTATACTTACATTCTTGGATCATTTGGTAGCTGAAAAACTAAGATTCATTGTCGTCTCTAGAGTTGCGTTTGCAGCAACTAACGCAACAGTACAAGACCATTTTTGTTCAAAACTTCATAAAAAGCACACGATGTTATTGTTTTCGATTTGCACTTACAAAACAAGCCGATAAACGGTTAGCCATACACTTAATGTATATACAAATCGGACTAGCAGGCCAAATTCACCGTAATATTGTTGCAACCCAGTCACAGAGGCGCTACTGTCGCGTATACGCTTTGCTTCAACTCTCTATAATACACTCTGCTTATCATTACTCCGTGATAATTGGTGCCGTGACCATGTACCGTGTAGAATAAGGTTCGCTGCACCTAATTTTATGCAGTCCATCAAAATTGTGAACTTTTGGGATGTAAAAGATTTTAACGAACACAGTTGAATTTTTAAAGAAACAGATTTCATTCTAAACAAAAAAGACGAATGTTCAAGAAAACAGTTGACTTTTTAACCAAAAAGGATACCTTTTAGAAAAATTGTTTAGTTTTTAGACAAGAATTTTCAACCAAATATTTGAATTTTTAACGGTGAAAGGTTAATTTACAGTACGAAATGAAACAGTAAAATTATAAATTAAAAACTAATTTTTAAAACAAAAACGAATTTACAAGAATATTGTTAAATTTTGTACTAAGTAGATTATTGTTTCAGCAAGTAGATGAATTTTCAACCAAAAACATGTTTTCTCGACAAACACGATTAATTTTCTACAGAAAAGAAGAATTTTGAACAAAATTGATTATTATTTATCCAAATAGTTAAATTTGTAACTAAAAAAGATTATTCTAACCATACAAAAAGTGTGATATTCAATTTAAAAGTATAATTTTCTACAAAAAAAAAAACTAATGCTAAACACAATACCAGAATTTTCAAACAAATATTAAAATTTTAAACAAACAAAATTTCAATACAAATAGACTGGTGAAATTTTTAGTTAAGAAATAAATTTTCAAGGACAACAAACGACTTTTAAACAAAATGGTTAACTGTTTCTGGAAAATGCTTAAGCGGCCATGACTGTTTACGCTTGGATCCCCTCAATTTGTGATCAAGGCAAAACTAATTTTTAACTGAAGTTTTGAACAAAAAGACAAATTTTCAACACAGTGCATACATTTTCAACTGAAAAAGTTCAATTTTCAACTTAAAGTAGAATAGTTAAACTCTTAAGTTAAAATACAAATTTTTAAATAAAAAAACCGAGTTTGAACGCAACAGTTAAATTTTCAAAAAAAGAAATGAATATCTTACCAGAATTTTCTAACAAAAATTTAAAATCTCAACAAAATATATAAATTTTTAAACAAAGAGTTGAATCTTCAATAAATAGAGATTGATTTTCGAGAAAAAATGAAACTTGTTATATTTTCAGTTCTAAAAATTAATTTCGAATAAGGTAAACAAATTTTCCACAGATACTTCAATTTTTGATAAATTTGTTCAATTAGAACAATTTACTTTATTTTAAAACAAGAAGATTACTTTTAAAATATAAAAGCCAAACTTTAAACAAATGCAGAAATTTGTTAGCCAAATAGTTTAATTTTCAACTAAAAAAGATCAATTTTCAACTGAAAATAGAGTAGTGAGATTTTCAGTTCAAAAAATTTATAATTGATTTAAAGGAAGTGTTTGAAAAAATTTAATTAAATTAAATTTTTTTAACCAAATAATTTAATTTTTGACCGAACAGATTAATTTTAAAGAAAGAAAAATAATTTTTTCGCAAAATGATGAATTTTCAACAAAATACTTATATGTTTCATTGGAAAAATTAATTTTTCAGTTTAATAAAATACTTTAAAAAAATTGGTCGAAGAATCAACAAACACATATTGCTTTATTTTGAAAAAAGTATATCAATTTAAAATGAAATAATTGAACCCTTGATAAAGAAGATAGATTTGAAAAATAAATTAAATTAGTTAAATTTTTTATCAAAAAAATTAATTTTGAATAATAAAAACAAGTTTTAAGCAAAATGCTCAAATTTTGAAGATTATACTCAAATTTCGAACAAAATATGTGAATTTTAGATCAAATAATCGAATCTTCGCAAGAAAAAAGATAAATTTTGAACAAAAAAATTAAATAATTTAATTTTCAGGAAAAGAAACTATTTTTAAATAAGAAAATGATTTTTTAACAGCATCATTAAAATTTAATAAAAGTAATTGATTTCTGACTAATAATTGTTCAGGAAAATTGCTGTTGCAACTTAAAATTATATTTATTTACAACATTTTTCTTTATAAATAAGAAATTTAGTGGAACAGCCTGGGCTCAAACACCTTGTTAATAATTAAATGGAAAGAAAATGTAAGTTTTTATAATTTAACATGTAACTAAATAACTATTTTTAGGGAGGAATATTGTCGTATTTGACTGAGAAACTCATCTCATGTTGAGATATCCGCGTCGTAGGCATACCGGTAAGAAATATATTACAAAATCTCTGAAGAATCTCGAGGTCAGTCCGTTTTCTGAAATTTCTATCCAAAGCTACTCAGAAATTAAAGCATTTTGGATTCATTGTCAGGACATCATTGCCCACATATAAATATATAAATAAATAAGTTGTAACAAATAAATGTATGCATGTAATAAATACACAACAATTTGTAGTGTAAAAAAGGATTAGTTTTATCAAGACGTTATGACAGCGAACCCAGTGGGCACACAACTTGACTACGTCTTTACGACATCGTTACGACACCTTTACGACAACTTTACGACATCCTATGTCCATGTCGTTACAGTGTCTTTACGATGTCGTAAAGACATCGTCAGATCGTCCGACATATTTACGATATCGTAAAGACACTGTAACGTCATGGACATAGGATGTTGTAAAGTTGTAAAGATGTCGTAACGATGACGTTAAGACGTCAAGTTGTGTGCCCACTTGGTATGCTTTTTTAAACTATCCTTCCTGTTTCAAAACCCTCAAGGCTAAACCGCAATAAATTAAAACATAAAAAGGACCCAAATCTGCTAGACAATCTCTACATATAAAGTCAGTCAAGTAGTGAATGACAATTGACTGAAATTTGTATGACTCCGAATTTCAACGAAATTCGCGGTCCCAATTCAGAATTATAATTATTTCAGAAAATTCCCTGTCCCAAATTTAAAATGTTAATCATATATTAAAACTCCCTGTCCCAATTCAAATTTATTATTCTTTCAAAAAAATTCCCTTTCTCAATTAAAAAATATCAATCTTTTAGAAGACTCCCTGTTTCCATTGAGAATAATTGATCTTCACAAAAACTCCCGGTCCCAATTCATAATTATCATTATTTATGAAAATTTCCTGTCCGAAATTAAAAATTTTAATTGCTAACTAGATTCCCCGAATTAATTAAGAAGTAATAACCTTTTATAAAACTCGCTGTCCCCCATTCAAAATAAAAATTAACTAAAATTCATGCTCCCAATTCAGAATTATTAATGTCTTAGAAACTTCCCTGTCTCAATTAAGAATTTTTTTTTTCAGAAAATTTTCTGTCCCAATTTAGAACCATTAATGCCTTCGAAAATCTCATGTTAAAATTTAAAATGATAATTATGTACTGAAAATCTTTTAGAATATTCCCTGTTCCAAATTGAAATTATAATGATTTATTAAAATTCCCTGTCCCAATTTAGAATGATCACTCTTTTAGAAAATTCCCTGCCCCATTTAAGAATTATTAATCTTTTAGAAAATTGCATGTTTTAAATTCAATACGATAATTATATACTAAAATTCCCTGTCCAGATTGAGAATTCTCAATCTTTAAATAAATTCCCGGTCTAATATTTAATTATCAGTCTTTAATAAAATTGCCTGCCTTACATTCGAAAAATGATTATTTACTGAAACACTTTGTCCCAATTTAGAATTATTATTTTTGCTAAAAATTCCCAGTACCGATTAAAAATTATCAATCTTTTTGAAAATTCCCTGTCAAGAATTCAAAAGATACTTATATACTAAAGCTTCCTTCTCAATGGAGAACGAGTAATCTTTAACGAAAATTCCGGTACCAATTCAGAATCATCAATCTTTTTAAAAATTCCTGGTCACAATTCTGAATTATCAATCTTTTCGAAAATTCCCTATCCCAAATTCAACATAAAATAATCCACTAAAACTCTTTGTCCCAATTCAAAATTATTATTCTCTCAACAAAATTTCCGGTCCTAATTCCGAATGATCAATCTTTCAGAATATTCCCTGTCTTGAATTGGAAATGATATTTATTTATTAAAATTTTGTGTCCGAATTTAGCAGGATCAATCTTTTAGAAATTTCCCTATCCCAATTAAACTAAAACTCTTTGTCCCAATTCAAAATTATTATTCCCTCAACTAAATTTCCAGTCTCAATTCCGAATGCTCAATCATTCAGAATATTCCTTGTCTCGAATTGGAAATGATATTTATTTATTAAAATTTCCTGTCCTAATTTAGCAGGATCAATCTTTTAGAAATTTCCCTATCCCAATTAGGAACAATAAATTTTTTTAGAAAATTCCCTGTCCCAATTCATAATTATTAATATTTCACAAAATAACATGTTAACGATTGAAATCAATAATTACTTGCTAAACTTTTCGGTCGCAATTCATAATTATTATTATTTCATACAAAAATTCTCAATTCTTCATCTACACTTATTCATCTTTTAGAAAATACTCTGTCACGAATTCGAAAACAATATTGGCATGTATATTTTTATTCATTGATCCTTTTTAGGCAAAAATTAATCTTTTTGATTAAAAAAAAACTTTTTGGATGGAACTGCGTCATGTCACACCTGAGAAATGTCACATTTGAGGAATGTTACATCTGCGGCATTTCACATCTTCACCATGTCATAACTGCGGCATCTCAACCTAGAGGCTTCTTTTCCGCGCGACATTTCTCTCTGCGAAATTGAAATTTTTGTGACATCTCTCACGAGTAACAATTCTTTCAGTCCCAATCTTTCAGGCGAATAGTGGTTCAAGCGAAACCGACTCCTTTAAAGCACCTTCATGTTCTAGTATTCAATAAATTACAACACACTCTTTTCCTACTCTTTTTCACAATTTATGCTATTTCTGACACAATTTTTATTTCTCCAATGAGTATGAGATCTGTCGTTTAAACTTTGAAATTTTTTAAATATTTGCTTGCGACGCTGATTCTTGAAAACTTCTAAAAACGCAAATATCACTGTTTGACAAATGATAACGGGAATTATTAGTACATGATAAAATTTTGTCAATCCATGTAGCCTAGTTCTCCCCCTTTTTAAGATGAACAGTCAAAATCTAGAAGATTCGATTTGACATAGAGCTGTGCAAATGGAAGGGATTATTTATTCTGCCCACCTTTCTTTGCAAGACCAGAAATTATAAATTCGAGGTGAATGCCGTTCTTTTTACCGTTTCTACAAAAAGATTTATTTCAAACTTTTTTTGTCGAAGAATGAGAATCCTCCTCATTTGTGCTTCTAGCGCATTTCTTGCTTCAGTAATTTGTCAACCCGGCTCGCTATACAGTGGGCAACACATCCCGTCATCCAGCTCGCAACCATCCTCGAAAAAAATGCGCGTTATCCCCCCAAAGTAAGTACTTATACTCTCAAATTTGTCAAGAGGGAATTAAAAAATGTAACGGAAGCATGTTTTTTACTAAAAACCATTAAAGATTCAAAATTCAAAAAGGGCGTAACCCACATTTCTAAAATTTTACACGTCTTTGAAATACACCGTAAGAAATTTCTTGGTGAATTTTCCCAAAAGTTTAGTAGGGAAATTTCCCTCAACATCCTTGTGGAATATTAACCAAAAAGTTGTGAATTTTCGATACGATTTAATGGGGAAAATTTCCTATGATATTGTGTATGAATAAGGAAACATTCGGGAACTTCCCCGTACTTTAAATAGGAAAAATTCCCAAAAATTTGTGGAATATGGCCCAAAAGGTTTATGAACAATCTAAGAATTTGCGGAAATCTCCCTAAACTTTATTGAAATATTGAAAAATGCCGAATTTTACACAAGATTTAAAAACACTTTAATTCCTAAATGAAAAATTTAAGAATTAATGTGGCTAAGATTCCTTAAAATTTGTGGAATAATAATACAAAAGCAAGTTCAGCTCATCTGTAGCAATGGAAAAGCTTTGCTCTGAAGGAACCGCCATGTTGGAGACGGTAGTCTCTGCTCCTGGCAATTATGCTTTGATACGTGTGGAGTGCTGATTTACCATAAACACTCGACGCGTCATTTCTGTTGAGCGAGAAGCAGCACGTCGCGCTCTTGCGGATTTTCTTTCAAGCTACCAGCCCCGAACCGCAGGAATAAAATAAAAATTGTTTTCTTTACAATATCAACTACCTGGAGCAGTAGATAATATTTACACATGTCAAACCTTTTAGATCAATAACTTAGTAATTATTTATTACAAATATTTGATATGACTTTAAAATTAATAAATCTTTTCCCCAGAAAAGCGTGTAAAATTATTCAAAATATCGTGCTAGTTTATCGAAAATTTTAGGGCTAAATATCTTCCTGAACATACAATAACACTTTAAGAATTTTTAGAAAATTTACCTGATCCACGTGGCAGATCAAACATTAGTTTTGGCACGATTTCCTATATTATATTGAGAATTCGATTCCCTAAATTGTAGGAAATATTCCAAAAGTTTCGTATTAATTACCCTGAGTTTAGGTAAACTTTCTCAAAAATTTTAGGTATTATCTAATTTCCTAAATTTGAGGGAATTTTCCACAATTTTTTAGTGAATTATAAGTACTTTCAGACAAATTTCCCTAAATCTTGGGGAAAACGATTTTCCCCAATGAAAATGTGGACTTCTCCTACCCAAAAAGTGAAGAAAATTCCCGAAATTTTTTACAGTGTAAGATTATGCCCTTTTGATATTTGACCTTTTAATAGTATTACATTGTTAATAAGAAAACAATCATTTTTAATCAAGTAGTTTATGTTTCAAGTATAAAGATTAATTTTCTACCAAGAACGATGAATTTTCAACAAAATACATTCAGCTTCAACAAAAAAAAAAGAATTAACATTGTTTAAATTGTTTCTGAGCAAGAAATAACGAGCTTACAACTAAGTATTTAAATTTTGAAACGAAGAGACGAATTTTTAAACAAAATACTTCAATTTTCAACTAAAAAATGTTTAATGATTATGAGATGAATATGTTTATGAGAAGACTTCCGTACTAAAAATATAATAGTAAACTGTTCAATTAAAAAGAAAGAACTTTAAACAAAAATATGTGGATTTTGTTTTTGGGTTCTATTAATTTTATATTTAAGCGTAAAAACGATCAAAAGTTTCCATTCCTTCTTAAGAAAACAGTCTTATTTATTTCATTTATTTACTTTATTAAATATTATTTCGAATTACCCATTGAGTAGGTACTAATTTTGTGAAATTACGTAAATTTATTTAAAGCTGTAAATGTTAATTAAAAAAAATTTATATAAATAAAAAAATGAGAAATCGGGAAGTTTAAAAAAGAACCAGATTACTTAATTGCTTAACTTAGTTAAAAATAATGAGGTTGCAATTTCTTCAAACTTATCAATGGAATAAACAGACGAATTTATTTGTTTATTTGCATGTAAGAAAGGTAAAACTCACATTCATCATTTTTGTTTTTCATTTTCTCATATTAAAAGCGTAAGCAACTTCAAATTCGAGAATGACAATTTTTTTAATAAGAAAAATGTGAAACAATTTTAAAACGATTTGAATATAATAATTGATTATTATATCAGACAGATATAATTTAACTAAATTACACCTAATTTTATTTACTTTTTTGATGGACTAAAATAAATTTGAATCATTATGTTTAAACGACTTTAAGATATTTTTTTAGAATTAAAGATCATTCGATTCTTAATATGCACAAAGAACGACATTATCAATTTTTTACAGTTTTTAATTAACTACTTTTTTAAAATTGTAAAAAATTTAATTTCTTACAAAAATATTTCCTCTCTCAGCTTTGGAATATTTGGAATAACTAATATTTAGTTTTTTTTTTATAAATAACGTAAGATAATAAATATGAAACTTTCGTCCTCTTTTTTTGGGAAAATTTGTCTAATATTTTATATGTACTAAGATAGCTCAATAGTTGTATCTAACTGCAGAATATTGTCAATAGTTAACATTTATATTTGTGACAAATTATTTAAATTGAAAAAGGACGATATTTATAATTTTGGTGGGAAAAATTGGCTGTGTCTAATATGTATAGAATTTGCTTTTCAGATACAATAAACTGAAGAAAATTTGACAAAACGGAAAATGAATATTTCTTTATAATTCATTATGATTACCAAATAAAATAATGATTTTTTCTTTCTTTATAAATAAGTTCGATGAGATATTTGAATACGTCCTTGATGAAAAAAAAAATAATTTCTATAAAAAACATGCAAAATTTTCTAATTTTCCATATACATTATTTTTAGCAAGAAAAATCTGAATTATTAACACTATTTTCTAGTGGAGTAAGTTTAAGAAACAATCACGATACATATGAGATAAGGAAAAA
>NC_046663.1:24970679-24977944 GCF_010883055.1 Belonocnema kinseyi
ATAAATTATACTTATTAAGATATATTTTTATTTTAGTGAATCCGTTAAGATACTTGGATAAAAATCAGACAGCAAAATATTTTTTCTCGCAAAGGAATGTTAATTTTTTTTAAATATAATTTCATGAGGAGAGTCTACAATATATTTGTAGATTATTTTGGGCAAAACAATTTTTTTCTGTTTCTTATCTCGTTCATTAAAAAATTAAATTTTTGTATTTTTAATCTCATTTCTTATGATTAAAAGAAAATAAAAAAACGTCTAATAATGTTTTTCGTAACTTTTGTCCTTTTTTAAAAAATTTCCTTTTTTTATTTTTAATGTTATTTCTGGATGATTAACTTTTGTGTTTTCATTTTTTTCATAGCTTGTGTAATTTTTCCAAAAATTTAACTTTTTATTTTATTCTATTTTGGTAGAAATTAAATCTTTCTGGTGGTAAACTCATTGCTGTGGCTTGAAAATTAATTTTTTTTATTTTCAACTAATTTATCAACTAAAAATGTAATTATATCGTATTTGTTAGAAAACCAATGTCCATTAATCAAAAATTTTGCTGTTGTTCTAAAAGTTCTGCTTTTTTGTGGAAACATTATCTTTTGTGGTGACTAATTTACTTTTTTGGTTGCAAATTTAATTATACTAAATTATTCATATTTCATTAAATATTAATGTATTTGGTTTAAGTACATGTATTTCGTTACAAATTAATTACTTTTGTTAAAAAGTTAATCTTTTTTTGTTTAAAATGTATTGCTTTAGTTGAAAGCAACTTTTTTTTATTCCAAATTACTGTTCGTTTTAATTCCTTGAAAAATTTCTTTTTTCAATTGCAAATTGAGAGATTTTATTTTAGCTGTAAATTGATCTGTGTCTCCGATAAAGAATTTTTTTACTTACTTTTAATTTGTTTGGTAGAAAATTTATGTATTTGGTTAAAAGTTGAAAATATTTCGTTAAAAATATATTTTATTTGCTCAAAAACTTACTCCTCTGACTGAAAATTACCCTATTCTATTTTTTGCTAAAAATTAATGTGTATTGTTTAAAAATTCATCAATTTTTTTAAACTTCGTTTTTTAATATATAGAAAATTAAAATTTTTGTTTAAAATTTGATTTTCAAGCTTGAAAAGTCCAACGAAAATGAGAATATTTCCATGAAAATTCATCCATTTTGTTGAAAATTATGCTATTTTAGAGAAATGTTAATTTTTTCAAATGAAATTTTTTTTCTTTCGTAGAACATTAGCTTTTTTTATTGGAAATGAATTTTATTAACTAAAAATTTATTCATTCCATTTTTATTGAATTTTTTTATGAATATTTCATCTTTCTGGTTCGATATTCTTCTGTTTGGTTGAAAATTTGTCTTATTTTGGTAGAAAATTCAATTTGTTGTTTGAAAATTTTCTTCTTATTGAACATGTATGATTTTAAGAAAAATCTGATTAATTTAGTTTAAATTTGATTAATTTTGCTTGAAAAGCCGCTTTTTTTGGTTGAAAGCGATTTTCCATTCTGAAAATATGTGTATTTTATTTTTGCTAAAAAACAGTAGAAAATTTACTTTTTAATTATAATTCTTATTTTGGTTTTGATAAGTCAACTAAAATGTTATTTGGATGAAAATTCATGTCTTTTGATCAATATTTGTCTTTTCAATTAAAAAATTTATCTATTTCAGTCAAACTTGCATCCTTTGTAAATGAAAATTCCAATTTTTGGTTAAAAATGATAGTAATTAGCAGGAAATTAAATTTTGTTTAAAAACTCAAATTTTGGTGTTGAAAAGTCAAACTGAAACCGTTTTTTGGATAAAAATTTATTTTTTTGTCAAAAATTTGTATTGTTGATTCAGAAATTCATATGCTTTAGTAGAAATTTTATATTTCTGAATGAAACTGCAACATTTTGGTTGAAAATAAATCTCATTTGTTTGATAATTCAACAAATTGGTTTCACAATTTTGGTTACACCACTTTTTGAGAAAACATTTTTTTGTTACAGATTCATAATTTTAGTTAAAAATTTGAACTTAGGTTTATAAATTAATTTTTTTTTGTTTTAAACTCACATTTTTCGGTTTTAAATTCAATTTTTGTAGAGAAAATTATTTTCTTAGTTTCAAGATTTAAAAATTAGGGTTTTTTCTTCAATGTTTGGAAATTTCTATTTATATAAAATTGGTCTTTCTAGTTTTTAAATTAATTTAAATATATATATATAATTATTAAGTTTAAACAAGTGAAATTTTTTTCACAGAGTAGTTTAATTTTTAACCAAGAAAATGAGCTTTCAACCAAAAAGATGAATTCCCAACTACAAAGATCATTTTTCTACCGAAGGAGATTAATTTTTAACAAAATATTTACTTTTTAGTTGCTAAAATTAATTTTAAATTTTCAAAACAAAATTTGTTACAAAATAGTGATTCACCAAACAAACTAAATGAGTTTTTAAATAAATTGTTGAATATTAAAAAAAAGTGTATTTGACAAAAAATGAATTAGTTGAGTCATCAGTTAACAAATTAATTTTTAATAAATTTGTTTTATAAAATATTTAATTAATCAAACAAAGAAATTGATTTTAAACCAAAGAGATCTTTTTAAATCTAAATTATCAATTCTCTACCTACTATTAATAAATTTTTAACCAATATTATGAGTTTGTAATGAGAACAAAAAAAGAATTATTCATCAAGAAAAATACTTTCAAACCACAAAGATAAATTCGCCATTTAGAAAGATCAATTAAAAAAAAATTAACTCTTAATTAAAAAGATGAACTTTTAACCAGATAAGAATAATTTTCTACCAAAGAGACGAATTTTTACCAAATTAAATGAATTTTCAGACAAAAAAGGTTAATTTTCAACTTAAAATAGAATAAAGGATTTTTCAGTTAGAAAAATTAATTTCGACTCAAATAGTACGTCGCGGACATTCTAGAATTTCTTAACCTGTAGCAACCCTGTATTTAACATTTTTTCATACCTTATTTGCACAATTGAAAGAAAGTTTATTCCTCAGCCCTGAGGCAGTTGTCATATCTCAAGGATTTACAGAGGTTCTTTTCTGGCATAGGGATCAACTTTTCTTCGTAGACACCTATGCTTGCAAGCTCTGTGCCTATCATGAAAAAAATGAAAACATATTTTGCGCTACGATAGGTAAGTTTCAGTTTCTTATTCCTGATAAGAAATTATCTTAAATAGTAAGAATTGTTAGGGTTTTGTAGCCCTGGACAGAAGCTCTAATACAGTTAAACCTGGATTTAGTGATCCTCCATTTAATGCTTCCGAGAATTCACGGCGCGCGGTGGGGATTGGTGAGAGACAAAATAGTTTCGAGACTCTGGATATAATGTCACGCTTATTGTCAAAAATGACATTAAGGGCATGTGATACTTAGAAAATTGTCGATTTTACAAGTTTTAGGCTCCCTTTCCTTTTTTTCTAGAATAATAAATATTTGGTCTGAAAAATTTGGGAAATGATAGAGCACATGCTAACGGACGTCCCCAAATACTTTTTTTGTAGGTTAATTCAAAAAAGTTTTAATTTAGCAAAATGTGATTAATTTGCATGGCTCTTATGAATTAGTCTCGATTTTTTCAGTGTTAGATTCCCTCGGCTTTTTTCCTAGGTTAAGAAATATTTTGTCGTCAAAAAAAAAACTTCCAAACTACACAGTATTTTTGGCCGAAAACTTTGTACTTACAAATAAAACTAGTCTCACAAAAACTAACCTTGTTTGCAGACAACTGAAAAAGTTTATTTTATCAATAATTTTCAAATTATCGGAAAGGCAGAGATGAAAAACGACGTAACCTCAAAATAATGGATAAAATTTTTTTTTAGCACAATCAGTTTTTTTTATTATCCCTCAAAAAAGTGTCCGGGTATCACATGGCCTTAAATCCAGGTTTGAGTGTAGTTTAGAAACTCATAACACACAATTCATAAATGACAACTCACAACTCACAGCCCAGAAGTAGATAAGAAAGCATTTACGGAAGAGTGTGGAAGCGAAGATTTATCTATGTGTAAAATTGAAGTATATGAATGTAAGGAGTATAATAGATGAGATTCTAGCTACAATTTTTAATCAATTAATTTTTTTTTGCAAATTAAAGATAAATAAATTCTGAAAACATCCCTCGAGGCCGATTTTAAAAGAAAAATATGTCACTGCGCAGCACATTCTCATTGCGCGCAGCGCATCGCGCCAAGTTTGAGCGCGCCCATGGCGCGCGGTTACGCTTTCGCGCTTCTCGCTCGTTATCGGACGTTTAATGCGTCATCAAGATCGTTTGTAAATTTTGTTCAAATCTACTAAAAACACCGTGTTAAACTAACGTATTTCTTTAAAAAAATTGCATATTTTTGAAAATGATCCAACTTTTTGAACTTTTTTATACTTAAGAAATTTAATCAGAATATTTCAAAATGAGTATATTTTATGTTTAGTAGAAATTTAGATTGACATTTCTCAACCCATTTATCATTTTTTCCCCTTTTCTTGAAATTTTCAAAATTTGGAAAAGTATATATTTTTTTGGATTTTTATAGAATTTAGAATTGTCATTAGGATAATTTGCAAGTACTTTTTTACTGTATCAGAAAATTTTATAGTAACCAAAAACTTTTGTTTCAATTTTGAAAAATCTCTAAATATTTAATTTATGTATAATCGAAAATTGTAACTAAATCGTTTCTAAATATATTTGATATCTGGTAAAGAATTTAAATGCAATTTTCTAATCTATCAGAAAAATATTTTTTTTTTCAGTTTTCTGAATATTTTCAAACTTATCAGAAGTATATACAGCTTTTTTAATTTGTATCGAAATTAAAAATTTTATTTAGATAATTTACAAGTCTTATAGCCATCAATCAGAAACTTCGACAACAATTTCTTAAATCTGCAAATTCTTTTTTAAATTTTGAAATTGCTTTAAATTTTTTATTTTTGGTTGAAAAGATCTGTTTAAAGAACTATAAAAGTTAGTGTGGCTACAATATTAAGTTAACCATACATACAGACAGACATGCAGACATACAGACAGACAGACATGTAGACATATATATACAAAAACACATACATACATGTATTCATGCATACTGACATACATTCATACATATATTCATACTTACAGATAGACAGACATGCAAACAGGCAGATTAGACAGCCATACAGACATATATACAGACAGACATGAAACCAGGTATGCAGCCAAAATTGGTAATGAATTGCGCCCTATAAGTTATTTCAAGCCCCGTTTTTTTAATTTTACCGCCTATTTCGACTTATTTCTTATAGTAATTTTTTCCATAGATGCCGGTCCTCTTTCTTTTGCTGTTCTTGTCCGCGGCAAGAGAAATAAATATGTGGTGGGTGCTGGTAAAGAAATTTTATTAGTCACGTGGGATAGTAGCCAAGATGATTACAATCCTGAATGCGTAAAAATAGCAATTGTAGACAATAATATCCCTGACAACAGATTAAGTTATGGAACCGTGGACCCGTTAGACAGACTAGTGTTTGGTAAATAAATGTACTTAATTTGATTTTAGACTTAAGTTAAATAAGAGGGAAAACAAATTTTTTGTTGAAAAAATGTTTTCTACGATTTTCCATGATTATATGTATTTTTAATTTATATTGCAGGAAATTTAATTTTAAACAATATTCTATTTAAAAAATTTTGTAATGAGATTATGATTGTTTATATTATGAACAAATTTAATGAACAAATGCAGTAATCAGGCATTTTTCGACAGAAAATTTCGGTTTTTTCGATTTTAATTTCTTTTATTTCAGAACATTAAAATAATTTAACAATATTCTTAATTTGTTGATTGATCTTATGAATTTTTGAAACAAGTTTAATAAGCACATGCACTATTCGGGTAATTGTCAGCAAAAAAAGTTATCTTTTTTAATGCCAGCCTTTTCAGCTGGGAACTTCATGACAATTCAGCAACATTCATGATAATTTAATAAATGTAATGATTATTTTGAACAAAAATATTAGACATAAAGACAGACATAAATCCAGGAATACAGACGTACAGACAGAAAAACATAAAAAGAGACATACATACACACACACAAACAAACATACATGTAGAAATACATTCAGAAGTACAGACAAATAAACATACATACATACAGACAGACATACAGACAGACATACAGACAGACATACAGACAGACATACAGACAGACATACAGACAGACATACAGACAGACATACAGACAGACATACAGACAGACATACAGACAGACATACAGACAGACATACAGACAGACATACAGGCAGACATACAGACAGACATACAGACAGACATGCATGCAGACATGCAGACAGGCACGCGGTCTGATATATAGACAGACATATAGACAGACATATATACAGACATACAGACAGACGTGCAGACGAGAAGTGCAGATAGACATACAGATAGATATACAGGCATACGTACAGACATATATACATACAAACATACAGGCATACATAAATACATAAATACATGCATACATACATACATACATACATACATACATACATACATACATACATACATACAGACATACATAAATACAAAAACAATTATAAATTTAACTGAAGTTATCATGAAGTTCCTAATTGAAAAAGTTGATATAGAGAAAAACGAATTTCTCTGTTCACAAATGTCTGATAAATGCATTTTTCATTAAATCTGTTTAAAAGAATCATAAAATTTATCAACTTATCATGAATTTATGGTGAAATTTTCATGAACCTCCCAACTGAAAAGACTGGCATTGAAAAAACTGAATTTTTCTGCAGAAAAATGCATGAATAATACATTTGTTTACTAAATTTATGTTAAAAAATTATAAAATTAACCCAAAAATTATAAATCTAGCTAAAATTATAATAAATATCTTAATTTAAAAAAATTTACATAAAAAAAACTAATTTTTCGGTCGACAAATGCCTGAAAACTGCATTTGTTCATTAAATTTGTTTCTAATATAAAAAATTATAATCTTGAGAGAAAATTTGTTTAATTTAAAATTGTTTCGATTAAATTTTTCCACAATATAACTTGAAAAACGTATAATTATGGAAAATAAAAAAAATGTTTTTTAACAAATAGTTTGTTTATAAGATTTTCTTTTGTATATTTTCGAAATTTTTAACATCTTTAACTTCATATAAATATACTTCATTTAATTTTATACTTAAGTTATATTAAATAATTAAATATAA
>NC_046663.1:24978044-24992618 GCF_010883055.1 Belonocnema kinseyi
TAACATAACGAATCACACCGGATTCTTTAAGATATTTAATTTTCCAAAAAGTATATGAAATTTTAACTAATTATTTGGATTTCCGACCAAAAATATAAAAGCTATGAAATTTCGAAATGTGGGAATTTTCGATAAAAAAGAAGAAGATTTTTTCACAAAATAGTTCACTTTCAAACTATAAAAGATGAATGCTCAACTAAAATAAAAGACCTTTAACCACAAAAAATAACTTTTTAAGAAAATTGTAAATTCTTTCCGAAAATATAATTTTTTCTCAAAATAGTTAAATCCTTATCCGAATTAAAAAAAATTAATTTTTAATAAAACAGTTGACTTTCTTACCCGAAAGGATAATTTTTGACAACATTTGTTATTTTGGGCGAAGTAGAAATAGTCAAAGTATTACTTAAACAAAATTTATTTTCTGTAAAGGAAAGGTTTTTTAAATAAATGGCTCAATTTTTAACTCCAGAAATACATTTTTAATCAAAAATATACTTTTTTATCGAAGAAGATAAATTTTTTTCAAAAAAGCTGATTTTTTATAAAATAAATTAATTTTCAACCTAAAAGATTAACTTTCTGCCCATAAAAGACGAATTTTTAACAAATCAACAAATTTAACAAATTGCATTTTCAAATAACAAAATTAAACTTCAAAATAAAGTTATTTGAATATTATTCTCAAATTATTAAACATAAAAATTTTTAACAAAATAAAAAATAAGATAACATGCATTGCAATTAAAACAGACGTAGTTTCATTACTTCTTTCAAAAAAATTTGTTATTGAAAATAATTAATTTTCCATCGATAGATACTCGAATAATGCACTTATTTATTAAGTTTGTTTTTTAAAAAATAAAAAATTAATTTACCAATTATGAATTTCGCTGAAATCATTATGAACTTGCCAATTACAAAGAATGCAATAAAAAAACGAATTATTCCGTCCAAATAACCCCAAATAATGTATTTTAAAAATTAAATTTGTTTAAAAAATCATAAGATTAATCAACAAATTATGAATTTTGCTAAAATTATCACAAATTTTCCAATGGCAAAAAATTGACATAAAAAGAAACTAGATATTATTGTCGAAAAATGCCTGTTTATTGCAATTGCACATAAAATTTGTGTATAATCTAAACAATTATAATCAGAAGAGAAATTTTGTTGTATAACATTGTTTCGATTCCAATTTCTTGCAGCGTAACATGAAGAAACGTGTATTTATGGAAAATCGTAGACAAAATTTTTTAAACAAATAATTTGTAGACAACAAATTTTTTTTGTATATTGTCCAATATTGGAATATGTTTAACTAATGCTATTTTATGCAACTTAGCGATTTCAACCATTATCCTGTTATTGACGACCAACGGGATCGTCAAGAAAAAAGTCATTTGGATAAATTAATCGTCTGTTTAAATGTGAATATCCGTACAGAAAATTTTTGAGTTTTGAAAAAAGTGGTCTCAAACATTGTCAAAATACGCTTACTTTTTGAATTTTTATACAAAATGGCTGGCTAACGAACTTGACCGTTATTTTAAAACACTAAATAAATATAATAAAGGCCAATCCAATCTGTCAATTCTTTCGAAAATTAT
The DNA here is from genome assembly GCF_010883055.1 of Belonocnema kinseyi. Classification (NCBI taxonomy): domain Eukaryota; kingdom Metazoa; phylum Arthropoda; class Insecta; order Hymenoptera; family Cynipidae; genus Belonocnema; species Belonocnema kinseyi. The sequence goes on from NC_046663.1 coordinate 24,979,658, forward strand.
CGTGCTAAAAAAACTAAAAATCTACAGATAATATTTCGAAATTATATATATTTATATTACTATTATTAATAATTTAAAATAATATAATTATTATTTATAATATAATTGATAATAATAATAATAATAATTAATAATAATTAATGTCTGCATCCATATATTATTATACACTAATTATATACATTTGTTACACACACAGACATACAGACAGACACATTATTAAAAACCTGTTTTTCGGATCCAGAGGGCCTGAAAACGTGAACATTTGACAAGGGGGGGGGGGTCAAATTTTACACAAATATAATACCTTTTCTTGATGAGAATGTAAAAAGAATATTTTAGCAAATTTAACATTTAATTGAACATTAATTTACAAACCGAAAATAGACTCTTTAAATTTTATGTCAAAGAAAATAATTTTTAAGCAAAAAAAAAAAAATTTAGGCAAAATGGTTAATGTTTTTCCACAAAGACAAATTTTTAGTCAAATACATAAATTTCCAACCATCCAGTTGAATTTCGAACAAAAAAAACCGATTGGTCCAGCGCACTATCAGAGTTGTTTCCCCTTGGTTCATTATTATATTTTAAATTGTATATTATATTCCAGGGACGATGAACGAAAATGGACACCCATTCGGAAATGTGACCTCTTGTAATCATAATTTTAAATTTGTAAGACAAATAAAGGACATTATTACGAGCAGTGGTTTCGTGTGGGAAGAAACTGCGTCTGGTCCTTCTAAAGTATATTTCGTCGATGCTTTGTCACATTATGACATCCTAGCCTACTCTTTTCACAAAACAGCAGGAACATTTAGTAAGTTTTTTTTGTCAAAAAATTATTTTTTTTTGTTATAAATTTTCTATTTAATTTAATTGCCAACCAGATGATTCAATTTTAAAGCCAGAAAACGAATTTAACCCAAATCTTGAACCCCCCCCCCCCCAGATCTCGACCTTCCTAGAACGGCTGGCCCTAGCACTTCCTCAAAGGACAAGGCGAGAGACCTTTGCGACGCTCGCCTCGAATAAACCGCATACGCAAGTACTCAGTCGAGTATATTGCGCAATATTATGCATTCCATTTGGCGTTCGAATTCTCTCGACTTGTGGCCAAGGATAGTGTGAAAGCGAGAGTTGGGTGTATCTACAAAAAATAACAAATTTTCAAACAAAAATGAGCACTTTTAACACAAAAAAGTTCGGTTTTAAATAAATACATAAACTTTTAATTACAAGAAGTTACATTTTCTGACTAAAAACAAAATAATTACTCTTTTAGTTGAAATATAAATTTTAACTTAGTAAGAAAAGTATTTTTCACGACCGCAGTTAACCTTTCTATACAAGCATTGAATTTTTAATGAGAGAGATGAATTCTGAACCAAAAAGATAAAATTTTTACCAAAAAAGACATAATTTCCAAAAGATTTATGAATTTTCAGCAAAGTAGTTGAACCAAAAACAAAGAAATATTATGTTTCAACGAAACAGTTGCTTTTTTAGCCAAAAAATATGAAATTTTTTACAAAAAAGAATGCATTTTTTAATCTGAAAAGATGAATTTTAAACCACAATGGTTAATTTAAGACCAAGAAGATAGATTTTCTACAAAAAATCTGAATGATCAACAAATTATATGAATTTTTAAACAAATAGTTGAATCTTTTATTAATAGAGATGGATCTTTGAGATAAAAATGGAATTCGTTATATTTTCAATTGTAAAGATTAATTTTAAATGAGGAAAACAAAATTTAACGGATGCTTACATTTTTAATAAAATACTTTACTAACAACAAAATACATCATTTTTGACCAAAAAGATTAATTTTCTGTTAATGAAATCTAACTTTTAACCAAATGTATGAATTTTGTAACCAAATAGCTAACTTTTCATTAAAAAAGATCAAATTTTACTGTAAAATAGAGTAGTGACATTTTCGGTAGAAAATCATAAAAAAAAAACGATCTTTTAACAAAATATTTTGAATCCTTAGAAAAAGATGGAATTTCAAGAAAATTAAATTAAAATATTTAATCGTGTATTTAAATTCTCATACAAACAGATGAATTTTTAAGCAAGATAATTAATTTTTCAACAGCAAGATGAATTTTCAAGAAAATAGATAAAGTTCAGTTGAAAAAAATTAATTATCTTAAAAAAAATAAAATTTTTCACCAATATAATTGATACTTTAACGAAAATTTATTACGTTTCTACCAGAAAGTTGCATTATTATAAAAAAATGAAATTTTTAGGATATTGGATGTATTTTTAAACCAAAAAATAAGGATTTCAAACCACAATAGTGAATTTTCAACCAAGAAGATGATTTTTTGACCAAACAAGCGAATTTTTTATCAAAAACTTGATTTTTAAAATTAATGGTTAGCACCTGAACAATGAAAAATTAATTTTTAATGAAAAATGGAATTTTCGAAGTTTACAGTTAAAAAAATTAATTTTGAACCATTACAAAATACGTTTTATCTAAGGGGATGCATTTTTTCAAAAAAAATCTACTACAGCGGATGAATATTTCAACAAAAAAGATGTTTTTTTCAACTAAGAGGTGAATTTTTTCAAAAAAATCTGAATTTTGAACAAAATATACAAAATTCAAATAAAATAGCTGTATTTTTTTACAAAAAATGATGAATTATGAAAAAAATGGAATAAGCTAAATTTTTAGTTGAAAATATTAATTTTCAATAAAAAAAATGTATTTTCAAGAAAATAGATAATTTTTAACAAAATAATTAAATTTGCGAGCAATGAAATACATTTTTAACCACAAAGATTAATTGCTTATGAAAGAAGGCAAATTTTTAAGAAAAAGCTTAAGTTTTTATCAAATATATAAATTAAATAATAAGACTTGAATTTTTTAACGAAAACCTAAACTTTGAACAAAGCATATGAATTTCAAATCAAATAGTAGAATCTTGAACAAAAAAGGACTAATTAAAAAAAAAGACGAAAACAGTTTAATTTTCACTTAAAAGTAGTAACCGTGAAAAAGCAAAATAAATTTGTTTAAATTAGTTACTTTTTCAAATAACTAAATGAATTTCAACCAAAAGAGTAATTTTTGAAATAACAAGATTAGTTTTTTTATTAAAAAAGATCAATTATTAACCAATTTTTAGTTAATTATAATTATAATGAACAAGAAAAATGTATTTTTAACAAAATATATGAATTTTTAAACAATTAAAAGATATTTCTACCAAAAGAGAAAATCCTAATCCAAGAGTGTTAATTTTCTGCCAAAAAATGAAAAAAGACCAGAAGAATGAATTTTCCACAAAATAATACATTTTTTATGAAAACAGTGAAACTTTGAAGCACTGAAATAAATTTTTAAGCAATAGAGTAAATTTTCAACCACGAATATCATTTTTCTAAAGAAAAAGATTAACTTTAAATAAAATAGTTACATTTTCAGTTTAAAAAATTATTTTTTCAGTTAGAAAAACAATTAAAAATAATATAGTTGAACAATCTACCCGTAGCAATTACGTTTAAACTTAGCAGTTATTAAAAGAGATAGATATTTGAAAAATAAAATATGGATTTTCAATAGAAATGCAATAATTTAATTTTCAGTCGAAGAAACTACTTTTAAATAAAAATAAGAATTTTCAACAATATAATTAATTTTTTAATCAACGGAATGGATCCTTGAGCAACAATTCTTCACGAAAATTCCTTTTCCGACGTAAAGTTATAGTCATTCGCAACATTTTCTCTCATGATTGAGAAATTTAATCGAACCATGCTAGGTGTAAACACCTTCTCAATGAATAAATTAAGTCGAAGAAAAGTTTTTATATTTTAACACGTAATCAAATGACTATTTTCAGGGAACCATATACTCGCCTTGGACTGGTCGAAAATTTCCAGGAGGGGAACTCCGCGTCGTCTGACAATTGATAGGACTGGTAAACTCTGGGTGCCTCTTTATGAAGGTCGCGGAGTAAGGATTTTTAAATCTTTCTAGTAATATTTCCGGAAATAAAATTCTAAATCAAAGTAAATTTTTTAAATTTTTCTTAGATTATGCAAGTTGATCCAGCCAAACACAAAATAGTACAATATATTCCCGTGCCTGCAAAAAGAGTCGGCGCGTGCGTTTTCGGAGGTCCCAACCTTGATGTCTTATATGTATCAACCATAGGATATGGTCACAAAAATGATCCTGAGTCACGTCCATTTGGAGATCAAGGTGGTACAATTTTCGCTTTCAGGGGCCTTGGCGCAAAGGGTTGGGCACCAGAACAATACAGAATGGAGAAAATCCCTGACAGTGTACAACTAATCTAAAACTGGTTTAAAAGAACCAAGCCGGGAAAATATCACAAATTTAAAACAAATATATATCAAAATTTACGTAATTTAAATTAGAGAAAAATCCAAATTAAAAATCCCGTTTAATGTCCAATAATAAAATTTATGCAAAATTCTGTTAAACAAAACAAGAATCCAACGAACAAAATTTGGACCACAACGAATAAACGAAAATCAAAAATCCTATTTTAATTTTTAAAAATCTAAAAAAAAATATATAAAATGAAATTTTAGGAAAAAAATGAAAAACAGGAAAGAAAAATGAGAAGGCAGCCAACCACATCCCCTTTCTTTCTTTCGTCTTTTATATTTTTATTACCATCAAATTACAATAAAATAAAAATACAAAACCTAAAAAAATAAATTTGCATTATCAACGTTTCGGTACTAGTATCTTATCGTACCTTTGGTACCTTATCAAGGCAAGAAAATTTTAAGTAGTTGAAATTGACAGCACCCACGAACAGGTGCTCTCACTTTGATACCTGAGAATCGAATGAGGGTCAGTAGGCCAATCTGTTGTAAAGACAATATAAATATCTGTCACAATTACATCAGAACCCGTGAAGAAATTGCCAAATGTTTGCCGTATTTCCGATTTGGACCAGACCGGGCACACAATTTTGTGGTTGTTAAATTTGGCCCCGCCTAGACCCCGACTTAACAGCCAATCTTGCCAGTAGATGGCGCTCCAGTAATTTCGGGGACTAAAGTGGGTTGATTCCAAATCGCCCAAGTTTCCACGTAAAGTGTCAAGCGTCAAAAATATTTCCATTATTAATTGGAAAAGTGACAAAATAAGTGGGAAAAAATGTCAAAAGTGAGCACAAGACGAATGCGTAGGTATGGTATACTTCAAAATATTCCTGAATTGCGTGTTGAAGACTATAATAAGTAAATTTATTAAGAATGTGAAAATGAAAACTAACCTCGACATGAGGTTATTTATTTATTTATAAGAAAAGTAGCAAAAGTAATATTTTATTTGTTGAATGTGAAAACGAATTAGATCAACAATGACGGCATAAACATATTTATTTTCACGTATTTTTAGGTGATTTGATACTTTCCACAATTAGGTTCAATATAGAAATTGAAAGCAACTTAAATTTAGAAATTAAAACCAAAAATATATTGCAAAATACTTAAATGGTTTATCATAAGCAAATGCTGGCTGTGATGTTGCGTCGTTTGACTTCTTCCGTTTGCTCGGAAAAAAGTGTCTGACATACTCCAACTTTTTCATATCGCGATCTGTTAGATAACCTGATATTTATATTCTCAAATTTCAGTTAAGGAGGTTATATATTCGATTTTAATATTATTTTATTTAAGAATCCCTTTTAAATAAGTAAAAGAAAAATAAATTAATATGGGCATGATCGGGGCCAGGTATGGTTATCTCTGGGTGCAGCGATTGGGCCTCGATCGGGCATCGCGTTTCATTTCGAGTCTGGCCCCACCTAGATGGCCTGATTTGGGCCCAATTCTGCCCGATCTGGCCCCGATCAGATCCAAATTGGAATTTCTGCACGGGAAATAGAGAAAGTAAAAGAAAAACAGAATTCATGAAATAGCTACGTTATATGTAATTAATTATATTAGCATAACTTTTGTTTAACCCATCCAAATCGGTTTTTAAACTGATAGATAACTTTTTTGTTTTTTAATATAAAGCATTTCCATGAATTCCTTCTTTCTCTCATTACTTTCACTATGCAAAATTTGAACATTATCCCAGTCAAACTCATAGTCAACATCAAAAAATGCCTTTGTATGTCTGGCCAGAACACTGTTATAACAGAGTCCTAAACAGTTTTCATCTAAAACTTCAATTTACTCATGAAATAGAACAGGATTATAAAATCAGTTTTTTGGACATAGAAGTAATTAAGGGTTGGAATGGTAATATTATTACCAATTGGTACAGAAAAAGTACATATTCAGGTAGAATTTTAAATTTCCTTTCTGCTCATCCCTTTCAAAACAAAATTTGAATATTGTTAGGAATATCCTTTTTCTGAATCTTTATACAAAAAAGTTAATTGAGAAACATATTGCAATTAGAGTTCAACAAATCAAAAACAAAAGAGATTAATAATTTGCTTGTAGATAATCAGAAAGAGGATGTAGATGATGGGGTTGGCTGCCTTCTCATTCTTCTTCCCTCTTTTTCATTTTTATCCTAAAATTTTATTTCATATTTTTTTATTTTAGTTTTTTTTTTAGTTTTTTTCAGATTACAATAGGATCTTTTGGTTTTCGCTTATTCGTTGCGGTCCGAATTTGGTCGTTGGATTCTTGTTTTGTTTAACGGGATTTTGCAACAAATATGTATATATTTTACAATTAGAATAATTTTCTTCTTCTTCATTCAACATATATTTTGCTGTTTTATTGATTTAAAATTTTGTATTTTACATCTTGTAACTCGTATGAGAAATATATGGGTCTGAAGAAAGTAAGAGTTTATGAATCAAATCGGCATTTGTATAAATTCTGCTACACTTTGGGGTATTAAATTTTTTATAATACTTAAGGTCTTTATTACGTTATACCTGTGACTCCTTAGATAGTAAACCTAATGGTATTATTACTATATTATTATATTAATGGTATTATCATTATTATTATATAAATTCACGAACAATTGTGCAGTTTCTGTTGCATACAGCTCAAACTTATTAATTTCTATTCTAACAGCACAAACAAGTGTCTGTAATATTATTTCAAATCTCTAATTAATTCTATATTTACACCTGTTATTTGCGATTACAATTCTGGATCACAAGAAAATCTTCTCGCTCTGTTGCCATCGTTAGAAGTTCCAGAACCTTGTTTTGGATAATCAACAAGTAAACCTGTTTGTTATCGAAACACTTTTTGGAGTCTTTGCTTAGCATTTTTCAAAAGTCATCTTTCATTTTCAGATGTTATCCTCCATTTTTTAATATCTAATCTATAAGCAATATGAAAAATGCTTTCCATACATTTGATCCACGCATGAAGACTTGAAAAACGATATTTGCAACTTTCAATTTGTCCTGCTTTTCTTGATAACATTTTCAAGTTAGTCATCTCCACTAGACTAGCCGGACATAAAACACAACATGTATTCGATGATGTTTCTGTTAATACTGTAACCACCTTTCCATCAATCATTGTTGAATGCATCTCATGTGCAACTTTTATTAGTTTTCTATGAATTTAAATTGCAGAGAAAAAAACTGGGGGTTCACTCATGTTGCGGCTCAAATGAAAGTTGTTCTCATTTGGAACTTAAGCTCCAATTGATACCTGCAGAGACCCAAATGGGTTCGTTTAAAGCGCACTTGAAAAGAACAGCATCAACAGAATCAAGGCTCATTCACAAGCCAACCGCATGCAAAGTCGGGTTGGTGAGGATGTCCCATGATTGCAGAATTGCGTTTTGTGTAATACGTCAATTCACTAGACATTTCAGCCAATAATATTCTCCTAGTTATTCAGAGAAACACTGTGATTGGCTGAAATGTCTAGTGATTTGATGCATTACGCAAAACGCAAAGGAATTCTGCAATCATGGGATGCCACCCTAAGTTAGCAATTTACAGAATATGTCGGTAAAGCAAACTCTTAAAAGTTATAAAAAATCTTAAAAATTATTCAGATAATTTTATTTTAAAAATCTTTGATGTACAATTAATAAACTTTTGTAATTAATTATTATTAAGTGAATCGTTTAGAAGTATAGTCTTCACCAAGCACTATGAAGATCAGCTCAGTCAATTAGCCGTTATTACTATTTTTAAATATTACAATGACCTTTAGATGTTTTAAATTCATAAAAGTAAGAGAGGTTTCAGAAACATTCATTCTTGCATTTTTTTTGTAACAACCCAACGTCACTCCTAACAATATATTTGTACTTTTAAAAAGTAACATATGTAATTGCAAACATCTTCATAACAGCAAACATATTACTCAGTATTTCATTGCGCATACTGTTCATTACTATTGATTTATGGCAAATTTGATTGGTTGAGAACCTAGAAACGAACTCGATGTTTCAAATTAATTCATCAGTTTATTCAAATTCGACCTCCGTAAAAGGGTACCCGTACTTTATAAAGTTGAAAATATACTTAGGGTATTTTCTTGAAATAAAGATAGAAGTTCATTTGTTACTTTTAGCGCACGCATTTTAAATTATATAAATATTCAAATGTGATATTTATATTAAATAATGGTGGGGAAATGCTTCAAAAGTGATTTATTAATCCTAAAATAGAATTTTTGAGCGACAGATGAAAAAATATTGTGGTTTTATTGCAAAAACAGTTTCTTATTTTGAATTCAGAAAAAAAATTTTTCAATTTATTTTTAGTAACTTTATTGATTTTATTTCACGTCAAATTGTAGTGAATGAAAACAATAAAAATTAGAAACTCGACAGAGACAAGATTAATCATTGTGCTAAAAAAAATTATTTCTTTCTCTAAACTCCGAATTCATAAAGTCTTTTTAATTAAAATCGAATTAAATTTTTATCTGTCACTTTAAAATCTTATTTTAGGATTAAGAAATTTCTTTTGATGTATTTTATAATCATTATTTATTATAAATATCACATTTGAATATCGACACTATTCAAAATCAGCGCGCCAACAGTAACTCATTGTTTTGCCGGTGCTATTATTGTTTTACCAAGCTATTATATCTAATTTAATCACGTTATTATTCTGTGATTTAATTATCTTCATTAATTTACGTCCACAAGAGTTCGATTAGATGTGTGATTTAAGGTAAATATTGTGTTATTAATCAATCATAATACCGAAGTGGGCAAAGCGAAAAATAGGTTCTTGAGGAATAGGCTCAATTATATTTGAGATCCTTTCGAACCCCAAGTGTGGTATTATTTAGAGCTCATGCATCGTTTTGGGTTCCTTTTCAGAAAGTAGGTTCATTTTTGTTGCAGCTCCTTTGGAACCAAAAACGGGTTCCAATGGAAACCTCAGTTTTTTCTGTGCGTTGTTAGTAGAAGAGAATTAATTTCAGATTCCAATTTGCTTCCCTTCAAGTTTAGTTTTCTCATCAGTTTCTTTGGCGAATTCAAAACTAATGACACGGCAATCTCTCGTAGAACCAGATTGTAGATTACACCAAATAATTTTGATATCATTTCCATCCTTAATTTCTGACTACTATTGAAACCATAAAAACACTACTGTCTGCTATTGCTACATCAGCAAATTTTTGCTTAAACTGACTTTGATCAGAAGCTCCATCACATCCTCATTTCGAAATCTGAATACTGAGTACGTTTTTCCCCCGATAGTGAGAACGGCGCTACAACCCCTTACCCCCACTACCTATTTCCACATTTGATACCCATGGTGGAAGGTTTTATATTTGTGATGTCTTTCCAAGTTTCTTTCGCTCCATTCTTTTTAATAAATTTAATAATAAGGATTCAAATCGTCACTACAAGCTTTCAGAAGGTAAACACAGTTAATACGTGCGCACAAAGATGCACACGTATCATCTAAACAGATTTGAACATAGTAAATAGTTGCAGGAGTGGGAGGCTTCTGCAAGGTTTTTATAATTAATAAATAGATCTGCATCCTTTTCTTTCGTTCTTCTTCGAATAGTATCATACTGCTATTTTGATCATTTTGCATCTTCTATGAGAGCCAAAGATTCATCTTCAGATAATTTCAGTTTACTATTGTTTTTACAATTGAAAATGTCTTCTAACATTTTTACCAGAGATCTTCTTCCAGAATCTTACAGATTTTTATAAAAAGCTAATTTTCACTCTTCTTAATAACTATCTCATAACTTTTGTATTTTTCTTCTCTTTGTATTACAGATGTAAAACCGTCTTTAAAATTTTCAATTGATGGTATTTCACTACTTGAGCTACATTTGATTAAATCTATAGAAGCATGTCCTTGCAACCATTTAGAATCTTTACATTTAAATGATGCTTCTTTATAAAAGACAGCAGTAGATTTTGATTTAAGAATTCGTAGAAAAGTTAATCGAATTTTTCCTTCTATTATCGACAATTCTTATCATTTAAATCAGGGTGTTTGCTAATTATATGATCTATTAAACAAGAGACATTCCTTTCATTTGTGTCTTGATTTAAGAGAACATTACATAATTCTTGGTGAGAGAGAGAGAGAGAGAGAGAGAGAGAGAGAGAGAGAGAGAGATGTAATGGTTAATGCAAATTAAATCAACATTTAATTTCTTTGCACTATGTGATCAGAAAATGAATGTACGTAATGATATTTGTCAAGTCGATATCGTAACATATTGCGACAAACTAATATTGATTGCTGCGATCGTTTTCTGTTTTGGCGCATTCGCGACAAACAAATTACAATTGCTGCCTAATGCTTTTTATCAGAAAATGCTTAAAGAAACACTCGGAGGGTTTTTAGATTCAATTATCATGAGTCTGGGTTGAGAGTTTTCGTCGAAATTCAGCAATATTTCAATTTTCGGCCACCCTATTGCATCCGTCAGTTTGCAAATTTCAAAATTTTAGTCCAGATTTGTGATCAGCGATCCCGACAATACTTATATATTAATTTTCGTAAAGCTATTTTTGAAAATTACCTCAAAACTGAATGATAAAAAAGGTATTTTTAAAAATTTCTTTATCAATATTAGAAAATTTGAAAATTTTTTGAACCTTTTGCACCATAATTTTGAATTTGTAACATCATGTGAGCAGGAAGCTACATCGATTTATTGTTTTAGAGTTAAAATATCGCATATGTGGGCTTGAGGTTTAATGTTTGTGGATTAGAAATTAGGAGACTTAGTGCTAATGGGTTTAGGGTTCATGGGTTTAAGGGTTTTCGTTTTAGGGTCTATGGGTTTATAGGTTTATTGTTTCTGGGCGTAGGGTCTAAGGGCTTAGGGTTTATAGATTTAGGGTCTATGGCAGCGATTCCCAAACCGCTACCCTGGGTAGGGTGGCTACCCGGTTGTGATTTACCCCGGGCCGGGTAGCTCGGTAGGGTCCGAGGCAGGGTCCCTGCTGTGAGCATGGGACTATTTTCTTTTACCTAGCATGAATGCCTTTAATTGTTCTGAGATTGAGACCTGTTACAATAACTGAATTTATGAAGGTTTGACACCATTAAATTTAAATGAGCTGAATCAATTTCGTGATATTTATTTTAGAAATATGGAAAAAAAGTTCATGAAAATCAGTTAATATTTTCACTAAATTTGTCCAAGAAAATACAATACTGCACTTCTTTGAAGCGTAACAAAAGTGAAATAACTTTTAAAGTTATTAACCGATTTTTTTCTATCATTTTCTAATGTTCTTGTCATAGTCCAGAAAATCGAACGCTGCCTATTAAAATTAGCTAATGAATATTTAACTAAATTTTCCATTTTTCCTAATCAGCTCTAATTTTCCTATAATAGGAATGTCGCGCGACAAGCCAGCACATGCCCGCATCACAGGCTGTCAAGTGTCCCCCCTTGGGTTTAAGTATTATGAAAAAAATTTGAGGGTGGCGGCCCTACCGCTCCCCAGAAAGAGCGAAAAAAGTTTCTGAATCGCTGGTTTATAGGTTTATGCTTTATGTGTTTAGGGTTTATGGGTTCAGGGATTATGTTTTTTTTGCATGATTTTTGCAATGTTTTACAAATTTAACAAAAATTGCTCAAACTATATGTTTAAACAAATTATTTTTACAAATTTGGCTTTGTGAGTCTCTTTAAAATTCATTTACAAACATTTCTAGCTAAATTTTGTTTAATTTGGTTAAGATTTGCGACCTGTAGGTGGTTTTGAATATTCCGTCCACAATGTGTAGCGTCTGCTCCAGATTCGGGGCACTGGTTACGCCGAACTCACGCAGATCAGCCGTTTTGATATGTGGATGCTATATTTTCCCAAGCTGCACAAGCGCGGAATTGTGCCACAAGGTTGTAGATTACATCGAAATACACATGTCTTGTTCTAAAAAAATATTTTCTGCGATTGATAGTTTCCCAGAAAATCAGAGATATATCGATTTTCATTTTAAAAACCCGTAAACCATGTCTCTGCATATTCTAAATGGGAATCATTTTAAAAGAAAATAATTGAAAAGAGAAATGGCGAAAGAGAGCCTTCCCGCCCCCATGAGGCGCCGGAAAAGGGGTAGGGGTGCAACTTTGCATTATTTTTGTGACCAATCGCAGGGGTGCCTTCCCGCACCCACGAAACGTTGAAAAAGGGGTACGGGTGTAACTTTACAATATTTTTGAGGCCAAGCACAAGGATGTTTTCTATCTCAACAAATATAAGTTTTCGTATTAGCAAAACTGATTACCTCTTATACACTACTGGAGATAAATAGTGAACGTAGAAGAGTGAATATTATATAAATCTTATTCCTGTTGTTCAGTGACATCTTTGATGATTTTTTTATATATTGTACTTAATTGACCCAATTATTAAATTTGTTTAAAGAAAATTTTCATTGGCATTAGGTTTTCATGAAAGTACTTGATTATAAAACATGCATTTCTTAAATTATTAGATTGCAAACGTTTCGACCACGGATAGGGGTCCCTCTCAGTGCCAGATGTAATGTTTAAACAT
>NC_046663.1:24992718-25014440 GCF_010883055.1 Belonocnema kinseyi
GATTACGTCATAAAGGTGAGCCCTGTAAGAGGTCCGCACAAGTAAAAAAATTCAGTTGAATTCTGCGGGGCTACTCGCAGAAAACATCCTTAGAAGAGAGTCTCTCTCTTCTATGTTGATCTCTAATAAACTTGGGAGAAATCCCATCTCTATTATATTTCTTAGGCAAAAATAGCGTGCTTAAGGAGAGGACAAGTGAATATTCGCTCGTGCCCTGTTAGTAAAGTGGTTATCTTTCCTATGAGAGTACTTTCAAAATTGATTCTTTGAGGTAGAGACCTAAAAAATAATTAAAATATAAAATTTTAGAAGCAAATTGCCTGAGGCAAATGATTATAAATTATTTTCAAAAGCCAGAGTAATTTTCACTGTGTATACAGACGTCACGAGCGGGATAAATTTCTCGTGCCCGGGGCCAAGAAGTTGGACAGTGAAAATTTATTGACCATATCACTCACCTTAGCTGTTTAGGAGTGGACGAGCGCACGTTCGCTCGAAACCTGTTCAGAAAACGGCTAAGCCTGCATGCCAGGCAAACGAAAATGGTTTCCAAATATTTTGTCAGTCTTCGGAAGAGATTTTTCTATATTTTCGACCCATTTTGCCCTGAGATAAATCTCTCGCTTTTGGTAGAGCGCTCTCTTTGTCCCTCTTAGTAGGAGGATAGGAACACCTGGGGTCCGAGGGCGCCTCGATTCAGCCTAGTTACCGCGCGTCAGGTGCATCACCTCTTTATGGTGACACCTCATTGTCATAAAATCTAATTATCTATTGTAGGGCTTAGGATCCCTTTTCTCTAAATTTACAATATTTACAGATAATTATCGTTAGAGTTAGCTACCCTAATAGTAAACCATTACTAGGTCAGTAGGGCTAGCTTCGTAAGGTCGTTGACCCTCCTGACCGGTGTATTTGTTTCATTAAAGAAGAGATTCCTTTAAATTCTAGCACACGAGTTTTAATACTCAGAATTATAATTGAGATTTAAATAAAAACGAATAGCTTAGATATCTTTTTACATTTTGAATTTTAGAATATAAGATTACTAGAATTATATCGAGTTTTCGGCAAAAAGTTGGATACTTACGACGTCATTATAAAATTGTGTTATTCAGGGCAATAACACTTTTTACGAAAGAGATAAATAATATTAGCTAGGGCAAATAGAACATTTTTTATTTGATTTTAAAACAGGGATTTTTGAATAAATTGATATTTTATTAAAATCTTATACCTTTACTCCATGCAACCCTCTCATTTACAAATCTATTTTACAAATAAAAATTATCCGGGGAGATTCTCCCTCTTTTAGATAGCCTTCGGGTGAACTTAGAGCACTCACCCTTTTTCATGCTATATTAGCATAAATCCATAAGGTTACAATATTCATATTGTAACCTTTTTCATGGCTATTTGAAGGTCGATTTTATTTTTTTAAATGAAAATCCCCTTTTTATAGATCTGCAATCGATAGACCGGAAAATTCTACGTTCAGGTAAGTAATAGGTAATAAGTAATAGGTAACATGTAATAGGTAACAAAGTTTTCCAAGAGGTCAGTGTAATTGCTAAACTAAATTTAAACGAGAAATTCATTGGTGAGCTCTGTATTGATCTTGGGTACAGCGTTTTGAATATTGTAAAATCATAAGAAAATTTTTCATTAAAAGTTCCAGGTGTTCTGGTGAGAGTTCTGTTCCTCCCCGAAAAGTTATACAGTCCTGTACCGTTTTTCGTTACCTAAGTCAATACCTAAGGCGAAACCGTAAGTCCTATACCGTTTTTCCATACGATTATTACGAATCGAAACTAAATTTACGTATTACGAATACAAACTTACTATCTTTTGCTAAAAGATTATTATGGCACAAGCAAAACTTTCGGAACGAGAGAGGGTATCTCTATTAATGATACGCAGTTGGGGAGATCGAGTTCGATCTTGTGATCAAGTTTGTTTGATTTTTAATCGCACTTTTCGTAATGGAGAAGGGTTCGATACTGTCTCAAAATCAACAATTGAAAGAACTGTAAGGCGCTTTATGAATCATGTATCTATCAAGGACCTTTAGAGAACTGGTCGGACAAAATCTGCAGGATCTGAGGAGATGCAGATGGACATAGCCCAAGCATTTATTGAAAACCTACACCTTAGTTTACGTCAAGCAATTGATAAGCGTGACGTTGCTCCTGAGACAGTGCGAAATATTTTAGAAAGCATTAATTTCCATCCTTACAAAGTTTATTTGGTACAAGAGCTCAATAAAGACGATTCCGATCGCCGGCTTGAATTTTGTGAAATTACGATGGACAGGATTGATAGAGATCATCTTTTGTTGTACAATACAGTATTTTCAGATGAATCTACTTTCACTTTAAAAGGTGAAGTTAACAGGCAAAATTGTAGATATTGGTCCGACACAAATCCTGATTGGATGTTGGAGAGTCATACACAATATCCACGAAAGATTAATGTTTGGGCCGGTATCTTAAATGATACATTGGTAGGCCCTTTCTTCATCGATGGTATTCTTAATGCCCGTACATATGAAGAGTTTTTCAGAAACCAAATTGTACCAAGAATAAAGGAGATTACAGGCGATCATTTTCAAAATATTTGGTTCCAGCAGGACGGAGCAGTGGCTCATTACGGTAGGGAAGTTTGAGCGTAATTGGATACTCAGTTCCCTCAAAGCTGGATTGGAAGAAGGGGTGAAATCGAGTGGCCTGCTAGATCTCCTGATCTGACGCCTCTCGACTATTTTATTTGGGGTTATTTAAAGAGCAAAGTATACTCAACGCAAGCGCAAAGCTTAGACGAATTGCAAAATCGGATTCTGCAACAGGCTACTTTGATTGATAGGGAGATGATTCATAATGCTGTAACTCATTTTTACAATCGCATAGCTTTTTGTCAAGAATCTCAAGGTTTTCAGTTCGAACATCTTCACTGAAGCGTGAGAGGCAAGGGGACTCACGCTAATCAAGCACCTCAAGGGAAACAGAACTACGTCCACGTCGTTGTTCCTGGGTAATGCTAAACGTAAACCTAAACTGCTTGCAAAAGATCTTGAAGATCATCACCAAGGTCAATACAGAGCTCACCAATGAATTTCTCGTTGAAATTTACTTCAGGAATTGCACTGACCTCTTGAAAAACTTGGTTAATTTCAAATAACCTCTAACTCACCTTGAACGTTACAACTGACCTACGACTTGGGTAAGTACCTGAATGTATAATTTTCCGCTCTATCGATATCATGATTTTTTAAAGGTCAACTTTGTTTTTTTAAATGGAAGCCCCATTTCAATTTAAAAAAAAAGTTGACCTCTAAAAAACCATGAAGGTGACCTTTATACTACAATTGGCGCCATCTATTGGCTGCTCACTCAGCCTAGATAACGTGAAATGTTGAAGTGTAGGTCTGCAAACTAACTTACACCGACATCTGTTACAAAATTATGGTGTACACAAATAAAAACATTTAATTTGAAATACAAAAATATTGAGATAATTAAATGACATAAAGAGTATCCTATCCTTCAAGTTGGACCAAATTACAAACATTACGCAAAATTTCATCAGGATCGGTTAAGGAATTTCGGAGCTTAGTGGTGACAAACACCGTGATACGGGATTATTATGAATCCAGATTTTGAAAATTTGTGATATAAGCGTATTCACAAAAAAAGACTTCTCTACGGCTAAATATTCGGGTGAAATATGGTTTGTAGGCATCATAAAACCACATTCTTTAAAAACTGTTTTTAGATTAGCTGGACACTGTTGGGTATTTTATCCATATCCATCCTGTATTGTTCTGGCGCCCACCCTTTCACGCCAAGGTCCCTGAAAGCGAAAATTGTACCACCTTGATCTCCTTGTGGACGTAACTCAGGATCATCTTTATGGCCATATCCTATTGTTGATACATATAAAATATCATAGCCTGGACCTCCGAAAATGCACGCGCCGACTCTTTTTGCAGGCATGGGAATATATTGTAATATTTTGTTTTCGTCTGGATCAACTTGAATAATCTGAGGAAAATGAAAAAAATTTTATTTGATTTAAAGTTTCATTTTTGGAAATATTACTAGAAAGATTGAAAAATCCTTACTCCGCGACCATCATAAAGAGGCACCCAGAGGTTACCAGTCCTATCAATTGTCAGACGACGTGGATATCCCGTCATAGGAGTTCTAGCCCAGTTCAAGGCGAGATTATAATTTTCTGAAAATAGTGACTTAATTATCCGTTAAAGTATAAAAACTCACATTTCAACTTTATTTATTGAAAAGGTGTTTAAGCTTTGGATAGTCCAATACATTCCTCAATTATAAGGAGAAATGTTGCAAATAAATGTAATTTTAAAATGCAAAAGAAATTTTTTGAAGAATTATTGTTAAAAATCCATTTCTTTAATCGAAAATTTAATGATATTGTTAAAAATTCGTTTTCTAATTTAAAATTAGTATCTTTGACTGAAAATAAAATGTTCGCATTTTTAATTGAAAATCCACATTTTTTCTTGTCAAAGATCTATCTCCTTTGATAAGGATTCATCTATTTGATTCTAAATTCATAGACTTTTCCTACACTTAAAAAATGTCTGGGTAAATCAACCAGAATTATGGTTAAATATGCCCTTACTATTTTTTCTGGTTAGAGTAACCAAAATTCTGGTTAAATTAACCAGAAAATCTGATCAATTCAATACGATTTTCCGGTTATTCTGACCAAAAAAAGTAATACGTGCATATTTAACCAGAATACTGGGTGATTCAACCAGAAATTTTTTTTAGTTTAAAATTTAGCTTCATTGTTAGGAAATTGATTATTTTTGTTCAAATCTCGTCTATTATCGTATATATGTCCTATTTTTTGTATAAAATGTTACTGCTTGGTTGAAAAATTTTTTTTTGGTAGACTGTTCAACTATTTTATTTCAGGTTGTTGTTTTATCTGAAAAATAATTTTTTCAACTGAAAAGTAACTATTTTGTGTAAATGTCATATGTTTTTAGTTCGAAAAATGATATTAGTGGTTCATAATTTCCTATTTTACTAAAAAATTTATTTCAATGCTTAAAAGTTTCTTGATTTTCTCTTTTGATTAGAAATGTATTTAATTGTTTGAAAATTTAACTATTTTGTTATAAAATAATTTTTCTCGTTCAGTATAATTATTTTCAAGTAAAAATTTAATTATCATAATTTCATTGAAAATTCATCCAATTATTGGTATATATCTTTTGTTCAAAACTTAGCTTTTTTGTTAAAAATCTGATTATTTTGTTCATATTTTTTGTTCCAATATGAGTCCATTTTTCCGAATTTTCTTTTTAATATATATTTTTTCAATTGAAAATATAACTATTTCCACAAAAACTCGTATGTTTTTAGTAAAAAAATAATCTTATTGGTTGCAAATTTACCTTTTTGATTGAAAATGCATTTAATTGCTTCGAAATTGAACTATTTTGTCTAAAATTTTATTAGTTTGTCAAATTTAATTTTTCTAAATGAAAATTAATATTTTCACGTAATATTTAGCTCATTCCGCTTTTTATATCCTTTTTTTGTTCAAAATGTAACTATTCGATTTTAATTTCATATATTTTGTTTAAAATTCAGCTTTTTTGTTAAAAAAGTTTACGTGTTGGTCAAAAAGCATCTTTTTTGTTGAAATATTCATACGTTGTCGTAGAAATTTTATTTTTTCAGAAAAAATGAATCTGGTTGATAATTAATTTTTTTTTCAATTCGTCTTTTTGGTAGCAAAATAATCTTCTTAGTTTCAATTGTATATGTTTTGAGTTGAAAAGTAATTACTTTCGTTGAAATTTAAACTATTTTCTTAAAACTCGTCTATTTTATTAAAACCCGTCTATTTTATTAAAAATTGAGATATTTATTGAAAATTTGTGTTCTTTATTCAAAATCAATTTTTTAACTGAAAATTTCTTCATTAAAGTTTTAAATATTTCTTTTAAAATTCCAGTTTAAAAAAAAATAGCTTTTCTGGTCAACAATTTATCTGATTGGTTGAAAATTTACCATTGTGGTTTCAAATTATTTTTTTTTGTTAAAAAATTAATTAATTAATTTTTTAACCTAGCTTTAAAATACATTTTTTTGGAAATTCAAATATACAATTAAAGAATTTAATTTTATTAGCTTGAAATTCAATATTTTTTAAGCCTTTTAAAGTAGAAGTTTAGTTTTTTTAGTTAAAAATTTAAATATTTGGTTGAAAAATTCATGCATTTGGTTTAAAGTTCGACTTTTTGTTTAGAAAATTAATCTTCTTGGTCAAAAACGAATTATTTCGTTATAATTGAACTATTTTATTAAAATTTAAGTATCTATTGAAAATTTAATTTCCTTATTAAAAATGAACACTCTTTCAAAGTCCTAAACTAAAGGTCAACTCCGTTAGCTGGACATTTTGGATAAAAATTCAAAAAGTGAGCGCATTTAAAAAATTGTTGGCAAAATATTTTTTCAAGATTCAAAAATTCTCTGTACACCCAAAAAAATCTACAAATTTGTTAATAATAACTTTTTTATAGGGCACGTAATTTTTGTTTCATTTGTAAAAAAAATTGAAAATACAAAAATTAAATTTTTCGTCACACGACACAAGCTAAGAAAGAGTAAATAGATAACATTTTTTCACCGAAAGTAGTGAAATCTTTTTTTATTAATGGTTTCTTTTACGTTTTCGTCAGAGAAGGTATTATATTTGTTTAAAATTTGCCCCCCCCCCCAGTTTTTGTCAAGTTTCCACGTTTTGACACCCTGAATCCGAAAAACAAGTTTTTACATCTGTCTGTCTGTCTGTATGTATGTTTGCCAAAACCACTTTTTTCCAAAATTTAAAAATTTTCTGTACGGATGTTTGCACAATCCAAAAATTCGAACAATTTATCCTGACGACTTTTTTGATTAAATCAAAAATCAAATAAAAAAAAATAAAAAATTTAAATGTTGACAGCATACGAAATAATGGAAATAAAATAATGAGTAAAGTTTGAATCATAAAAATAACATTAAAAATGAGCAAATTCAGTTAATGGAAAAACGACAAAAGTTTCAATAAGATGTTAAATAATACATTTTTTGTAAAGAAGAGAATTAACAACCACCAATTGATAAAATGAATAAATTATCAAAGGATTCGAAACACTGTACGGTATTTTTTCAGATTCTTTGGAATTTTTTAGATATTTGAAAAATTGTAGAGATTTCCAAAGATTTTAAAGGATTCAAAATATTTTAGGAAATTAAAAATATTTTCTATAATTTTGTTAATTTATTTCAATAGTTTGAACGAATTTAAAGACTGATGTATTTCAGCAGATTTAAAAAGATTTCAAGGTATTTCCAAAAGATTTAAACAATTTTCAGGGATTCCCAGGGGTCCTAATAATTTTAAGAAATTTTAGATTGGATTGGCAGGAATAGATTTCAATTAATTTATTTGCAAGTAATCAGACATTTAGTACGGTTTCAAAAATGTATAGAGATTCTCGAAAATTTTTTGAAATTCGTTTGCAATTTGCCCTGAATTCTTATTAATTTATCCTACATTCTATAAAACTCTTTTGAATTCTTCTAAATGCACTCAATTCTACTCAACTCGATTTTTACATATTTTTTAATTGTTTTCAATTTACTAGATTGATTTCTAAATTCAGATCAATTTTTTAAATGCATTTCATCTGATTGTTCTCATTTTCTTTAAATTTCTATTAATTCAATAAAAATTTATAGTTATTTTTCCTTTTTTTTTAAATTGTTCCATTTCTTCAGAATTTATGACTTGAGTTGTTTGGTATTTATTAGTCACTTCTATCTTTAGAAATTAGACGGGGTTTAAATATTTGAGAATCTAAAAAAAATAATAATTTGTTTTAAACTCACTTTAAATTATTTTAAATTCTTTGTAGTTCTCTTCCACTTTTAAAATTATTTTAATTATTTTGAACTCACTCAATTCTATTTAATTGAATGGATTTTTTGAAATTTCTTCAGGTTTTTATGCAATTGATCCTAAATTCTTTTAATCTCATCTGGTATCAATAGGCATTTCATAAAAACTTTTTTATTCCCTTGCATTTTCCTAAGCTCATTTTAAAATTATTGAATTGAATTAAGTTTCTTTATACTTGTAATAATATTCAATTCATTTTAATTTTTTTTAAATCACCTTGAATTTTTATGAATTTCATTATCTTATATAAATTCATTTTATTTAATATTTATTTATATATTTAAGATATTATCATGAATTTTTTACCCATTGAGCTCGAAAAAATACCCTAAGAGCGCGAAAAAAGTACCCTTTGTCCTTATATTTTATTCTATTAGACAGTGAGGAATGAAATTGACTAAAACGGAACTTTTTGATTGAAAACTTACTGAATGTTCCTCTTGTTTTATGAAAATTGTAGGCTAGGATGTCATAATGTAAGCTAGCATCGACGAAATAGAGTTTGGGAGGACCAGTCGCAGGTGTGTGCCACACGAACCCACTGCTCGTAATGATGTCCTTCATTTGTCTTGCAAATTTCAGATCATAATTAAAAGAGGTCACATTTGCTAATGGGTATCCTTCTTCGTTCAGCGTCCCTGGAATATAACATACAATTTGAAATATAACAATTAGCCAAGGGAAAACAACTCTGGTAGTGCGCTGGACCACTCAGTTATCCGAACTAGTAAGCCAGTGAGCAAAAAATTTGGCGACATCTTTACGACATCGTTAAGACATCTTTACGACAGCTTTACGAGATCTTATGTCCATGTCGTTTCGGTGTCTTTGCGATATCGTAAAGACATCGTCAGATCATACGACTCATTTACGATATCGTAAAGACACCTTAACGACATGGACATATGATATCGTAAAGTTGTCGTAACGATGTCGTAAAGACGTCGCCAAATTTTGTGTCCAATGGGAATCCGGCGTCATGCGATAATCCACAATAATTTGAACTAATCAAATTTTAATCTACTTGAAATGTAGCGTTATCTACTTGTAATCAGAAGTAATCCAATTAAACATTCCACAGTAATGCCCTTGTTATCCAGTTATGATACAATGCAATCTATAGTAATCTACTAAAAATCAGCGTCTATCTACTTCTTATTCGGAGTAGTTCACTTGTAATCCACTTCTTCTCTGGAAAAAAAACATTTTTGTAATCCGCGTCTGATTTGACGTAATCCGTCTGACGTGATCCATGTAAACGGAGCAACTTACGTACGTCGTTTAAGTAGTTACAACTATTTCTTGAACATTTTTGAAAAATTAATATTAAATGTAAGTTTTTGATTAAAAAATTAATTATTTTGTGAACCAATTACTTCCTTTGGAAATTAATTTCTTCAATTTAAAATTTAAATACTCATTTTTCAAAGCATAATTAATTTTTTTATGCTTAATCTTTTTTTGTTCAAAATTCTTTTCTTTTATTTTAAAAATTTTTTTCTTTTCGTAAAAAATTCATCTTTTTGCTTAAAAATTTATTTTTTTGGTTGACAATTATTTTCTTTTACATAAAATCTCAATATTCCATTTCTGTTTGGTAAATTAATGTCTATTCAATTGAACCTTAAACTTTTTTATTTAATTTTCATGTTTTTTTAAATATTCTTTTTTGTAAATGCTAATAATTTTTTTAACGAAAAATCTAGCTATTAATTTTTCAGTTGATAATTGATGGTTTTAATGTGACATATTAATAACTTGGTTGAAAATTCATGCATGTTGTTAAAGGTTTTTTTAGTGAAAAACTAATGTTGTTTTTTAAAAATCCAGCTGTTTCGTTGCAAGTATTATTTTTCACGCCTGGAAATTCAACTATTTTATTTTGTATTTTGTTAAAAACATGTCTTTTTAGTTGAAGGCGGATAATTTTAATTGAAAATTAAATTTTTTTATCCGAAAATTCAAGTTATGGCTTGAATTCGTCTTCCATCGGCAGAAAGTTAATTTAAGAAAGTTAAGTTTTAACATTTATGGTTAGGCTGGAAATTCATCCATTTTTTTAAAAATCCGCTTGTTTGAAAAAAAAACTTTTTCCAACTTCGTTGAAAATAATACATGTTGTGAAAAATGATGCTTCTGAGTAAAAGAGGTTAAAATTAACCTTTTTTTTGACATTTGTAACGAGTAGATTCATCTTACGATTGTCGTAAACAAGTTGCGCCCAAGATACGATAATACATATTCCATAGACAGTATGGATTAAACGAGTATACTTTCACAAACCGTTCTACGCGTCGAACATCCTCACAAAGCGAAAAGGAAGCTGGCCCGTTTTTATAGCATAGAGTGGGGACCGCCAGCCAATCACGGCATAGCGCTCTTGGCCGGCACAAACAGGCAGTTCCAGAGCTGCCAGATCGTGGATGAAATTTACCCCCACCATACCTACCGTTTGGGACCCGCAAAACAGAAGGTGCATGATTACCACTGTGAGTTCGTGTGTAAGCCGAAACTGCACGATTCGACTTCGGTTTTCTGCTGTACGATGATTGCCGATCTGATCGCTTTGGAAGACTTCGGTGGTCTCCTATTTATATCTCGATCCTTATTTGAAAGAAATGGAAAAAATTGGCGAATTCAATGTTTCGTGTGATTCTTCATTTCATGTATGTGTCAATTTTGAGGTTATGTTTTTCAGGTATATATAGTATGAGTATTATTACTATTGTACATTTTATTAATGCTCATATTGTAATTATAAAATATAGCATTAATTTTAAATAATAGTTGACTAACTTTTAATACAAATAGTTAAATTTTCCACTAAAACAATTAGTTTTCTGCAAACAAAAGTTTCTAAATTTGTTTTAAACAAAATATTAAAATTTTTTATACAAAAAGTTAAATTTTTAATCAAATACATGAACTTTGCACAAAAGAAATTTATTTTCCACGAAGTATAATTTTTTTGTAGTTTAAAGAAATTAATTTTTAAACAAAACCAAAAAAAAAGATTTTACAAAGTAGTTAAATTTTCAGAAAACAAATTTTGCAACTAAATTGATAAATCGTCAACCAAAGAAACCTAAATTTTTAACAAAGCAGTTCCACTTTCAACCAGAAAAATTGAAAAAGATAGTTAAAATTCTTTGAAATTGCTTTAAATTATTGAAAATAATTGAAAATTCCTTGAAATGTTTTAAAAGAGCCTAAAATATTTAAAATCCTTTCAAATCTCTTGAAATTTTACAAAGCTCTTGAAAATTCTTTGCAATTTTAAAAATACCCTAAAATATTTTAAATCCATTAAAATCGCATACTAAATTATTGAAATCAATTAAAAACTCCTTGGAATCCAGCAAAATATCCTAAGATGTATCAAATCCTTTAACGTCTCATTTTAAATTACTGTAATCAATTAAAAATTCCTTGGCACCTTTTAAAATACTCTCAAATATTTCGAAACCTTCAAAATCTTTTAACAATCTTCAAATCTTTTACAGATTTTTAATATACTTTGGAATTTTTTTTAAACAATCTTGCTATAATTATCAAATTTCTTTGAAATTCCTTTTATTTATGAAAATAAATTAAAAATTTAGTGAAATCTTTTTAAACATCCTCAAATATTTAAAATCCTTTAAAAATATTTTGAAATATTTCGAAAATTCCTTAAAAATTTAAAAATACGCTAAAATATTTCAAATATTTTACAATATCATGCTACATTATTGAAATCAATTAGAAATACCTTGCAATCCATTAAAATATTATAAAATATATTGAATGTTTAAAAATCTCATATTAAATCACCGTAATCAATTGAAAATTCCTTGGAACATTTTAAAATACTCTCAAATATTGCAAAACCTTTAAAATATTTTGAGATACCTTGACCTTTTTTTTTAAAGATTTTTCAACTACTTCTTTAAAATTCTTTGAAATTTCTTAAAATTAGAAAAATAGGATGAAAATTACTTGACATCTTTTAAAAAATTCACAAAATTTTAAATACCTTCAAAATCTTTTGAAATTTCTTGAAATTTTTTAAAGCTCATGAAAATTCCTTGAAAATTTGAAAATTTCTTTAAATATTTCAAATCCTTCAAAGTATCATACTAAATTACTGTATTCAATGAAAATTCCTTGGAATCTTTAAAATTCTCAGAAATTTTTCAAATCCTTGAAAATCTTTTGAAATGCTAAGGACCTTTTTTAGGATTTCTTAATTACTTTGGAATTAAAAAAAAGCCTTCTAAAATTTTTTTAATTATTTGAAATTTATGTAAGTTACAAAAATAAATTGAAAATTCGTTGACATCTTTTAAAACATCCTCAAATATTTAAAATCTGTGAAAATCTTTTGCACACTCTTGAAATTTTGTAAAGCTCAGATTGAAATTTAAAAAAGAGAAAAGTTTTAAATCGTTAAATATTGAGATGTTTGTAGATTAGATTTTTGAAAATAAAACAAATAAAAATTCCTAACTTTCGAAATTTTATTTTCAAACATTTTCAACTATGAAATATGAATAATTTTCAACTCGATAGGATTCAAGTCTTCAAATTTAGAATTGCAAACTTGGAAGTTTATTTATAAGAAATTAATAATCATAAATAAATTGAATGCGTTCAAAATTTAAATGTATTTTTCTCATTTGGACAATCTCTGAATTAAATTATTTCAGACTGAAACTTAGAAAACAGAAAAACTTTAAAACATCAAAAATTTAAATGTTTGTAGATAAGTAAAACTATTAAACTAAAGTTTTAATAGAAATTACTCTAGTTAAAGTTTAAGTATTTCTAAAACGATTTTTGTATATAATTATAAAATTATATATATATTTTTTAGGGCATTTTTATATTTTCAGGGAATTTTCCAGAGATTTCAAAAGCTTTTAAAGGATTTGATATATTTTAGGATATTTTAATAGATTTAAATGAATTTTTAAGTGTTTTTAATAATATAGTATGAGATTTTACAGGATTTGAAATATTTCATGGTATTTTAAAAATTTTAAGATATTTTCAACGGCTTTAAAAAATTTTAAGCGATTTCCAAAATTTTTCAAAAGATTTTCAAGGATTTTAAATATTTGAGAAAGTTTTAAAAGATGCCAAGGAATTTTGTATTGATTACAGTAATTTAATATGTGATTTTAAAGGATTTGAAATATTTCATGGTTTTTTCTAATTTCAAGATATTGTCAAGAGCTTTAAAAAATTGCAAGATATTTCAAAAGATTTGTAATGATTTTAAATATTTGAGGAAGTTTTAAAAGATTCCAAGGAATTTTCAATTGATTACAGCAACTTAATATGAGATTTTAAAGGATATGAAATATTTCAGGGTATTTTTAAAATTTCAAGGAATTTTCAAGAGCTCTAAAAAATTTTCAAGATTTTTCTACAGATTCTTAAGCATTTTAAATATTTAAGGATGTTTTAAAAGATGTCAAGGAATTTAGATCCTATTTTTCTAATTTTAAGGAATTTAAAAAAATTTTGAAGAAGTAGTTTAAAAATCTTTAAAAAAAAGGTCAAGGTATCTCAAAATATTTTAAAGGTATTGCAATATTTGAGAGTATTTTAAAATGTTCCAAGGAATTTTCAATTGATTACGGTGATTTAATATGAGATTTTGAAAGATTCAGTATATTTTATGATATTTTAATAGATTGAAAGGAATTTTTAATTGATTTTAATAATGTAGTACGGCATTGTAAAAGATTTGAAATATTTTAGCGTATTTTTAAATTTTCAAGGAATTTTCAAGAGATTTCAAAATATTTTTAAGAATTTTCAATATTTGAGGATGTTTATAAAGATTTCACTGAATTTTTAGTTCATTTTTATAAATTAAAGGAATTTCAAAGAATTTTAATAATTATAGCAAGATTGTTTAAAAAAAATCCAAAGTATATTAAAAATTTCTAAAAGATGTCAAGATTTTTCAAAAAATTTTGAAAGTTTCGAAATATTTAGGAGTATTTTAAAAGGTTCCAAGCAATTTTTAATTGATTACAGTAATTTAATATGAGATTTTGAAGGATTTGATACATCTTAGGATATTTTACTAGATTTCGAGGAATTTTCAATTGATTTCAATAATTTAGTATGAGATTCTAAAGGATTTAAAACATTTTAGGCTCTTTTAAAACATTTCAAGGAATTTTCAATTATTTTCAATAATTTAAAGCAATTTCAAAGACTGCTAAGCCTTTTTTCTTATACAATTCAGCCTTTTAATTAAAAATTTAAATATTTTTTTAAAAAAAAATTAAGCAAATTTTTTTTGCAGAAAACTAATTGTTTTAGTTAAAAATTTACCTATTTGTATTAAAAGTTAGTCAACTATTAATTAAAATCAATATTATATTTTATAATTATAATATGAATATTAGTAATATGCACAATAGTAATAATACTCACACTATATATACCTGAAAAATATAACCTCAAAATTGACTCATGCATGAAATGAAGAATCACGCGAAACATGAAATTCGCCAATTTCTTTCATTTCTTTTAAATGAGGATCGAGATATAAACAGAAGACCACCGAAGTTTTCCGAAGGTATCAGATCGGCAATCATCGTACAGCAGGAAACCGAAGTCGAATCGTATATTTTCGGCTTACACACGAACTCACAGTGGTAATCATGCACCTTCTGTTTTGCGGCTCCTAAACGGTAGGTATGGTGGGGGTAAATTTCATCCACGATCTGGCAGCTCTGAGCAGTTCAGCCAGACACCGGTCCCTTTCATCTCGTCACTCGAGGTCCGTGGCTCCTAGTGTGTACGCGCTCTTCATCATCCGCTCCAGTCGTTGACAGTTGGGGGGGAAGTCAGCATAGCGACACACTATTCGCACTTTAAATTTGCAATGAGACACCTGGTGGCCGTCAGCGAAGCTATTTTAATGGCGGATGATACCGTACACATATCAATGGTGTTGCATGTAAACAATAAATAGTTGATAGATTTAAAAATAAATATTGCCAATTATTAATATAATACCAAGATGGATTTTTTCCCTGATTACCGTAAGGGAAAACGCAGAAACAAGTGTTGTGCTAAAGGTTGTACTTCGACGACAAATCAAAACACAAATTTGAGTTTCCATGCCGTTCCACAACGCGGAGTGAAAATTGAACGCATAAATTTATTTGGCAAAAGAGAGACTGTGGATAAACGAAATTTGTGGCTACAAAATTTGGGAATAAAGGATCACGCCTGTGATTTGTTAGTTTGTTGCAAACATTTTAATTCGACAGATTATTTTTTTGCAGGTTATTTTCTATGAAATAAATAAATGTGATGAATGGAATTGAATTGTTGTATACAAAAATAACAATGTTATATTTGCAGATGTTTGTACAGGACGTAGAGTGTTGAAAAAAAATGCTATTCCAATACCTGCAAGTAAATCTGAAAAGTGTAAACAGAGGGAGGCTGCAAATATTAAAAGAGCAGAGAGATGTGTATGTGATCTTAATTATAATCAAATTTTTATTCCATATGAGAAATTAATTTAATCAATTATTTTTTTTTTGGCAGGCTAGAAGAAGTCTCAAA
This sequence comes from Belonocnema kinseyi, assembly GCF_010883055.1. Classification (NCBI taxonomy): domain Eukaryota; kingdom Metazoa; phylum Arthropoda; class Insecta; order Hymenoptera; family Cynipidae; genus Belonocnema; species Belonocnema kinseyi. The sequence goes on from NC_046663.1 coordinate 25,008,295, forward strand.
GAAGAATCTCGTAAAGTAAAATCAACTATTCAAATTCAAGAAAACACAAACATACCAAACATTGGACCAGGCGTATCTAAACATGGAGTATCTGAGAAAATTCAACGTGATGGGGATTGTAGCGAACAAATATTTATAGTTAATGAATCAAATGTAGATGATCTGCTAAATTCAGTTATTAGTCCACCAAAAAATTCAAAAGTAGTCGTTGATGAGCCAGAGTGTCATGATGATGGGTGTGATGATCTACAGAAACGAATAGATGCTTTGGATATACAAAGTAAAACACAAGAGTTTACTGAAACTGTTTGTCAAGACGATGCTGGTAAAAGAAATGAGATGAATGATAACAGTGTGCAAGTCAATACAGACAATTTTATTCTTACTTTGTCCTCACATATAAAAACGGAAAGTGATTTGATAACAATGTGTAATATCAAAAGTTTCAAAATATTGAATGAAATTACCAAACTAATGGATGAATTGTATCCAAGAAAAAGAAAGTCATTGATAAGTACTCATGATAGCATAATTTTAACGATGGCGAAATTGAAATTAGATATATCGTTTAGTCCATTAGGTGTTTTGCAAAATTCAGTCACAGATGTTACAATACGTAATTGCTTTTATGATACAGTGCCTAAATTGTCAACAATAATGCAATGCATTCTTGGAAAAGTATCAAAAGAAGAAATTAAACGCAATATGCCCTTATGTTTTGAAAAGTTCCAAGCGACAACATCAGTATTGGATTGTACTGAAGTGAAAATTCAGACACCCAAATGTTTGAAATGTAAACTTAAGTTTTATTCTCATTATAAAAGTCATGTTACTGTCAAGCTTATGAATGAAGTTACACCGGCTGGTCTAATCACCTTTGTTAGTGAATCATTTGGTGGAAGAGCCTCGGATAAGACTATTTTTAACCATAGTGGAACCCTTAAGGATATGGAGAGCACAAGAGATGCGGTTATGGTTGATAGGGGATTTCTAATTGATGATGAATGTTTACAAAGGCAAATTAAGTTAATAAGGCCACCATTTTTAAAAAACAAGGAACAATTTACGAAAGCTGAAGCTATAGATAACAAAGAAATTGCTAGTGCAAGAGTACACATTGAACGGGTCAATCAAAGAATCAAATTATTTCAAATTTTGAATCACAAGATTCCCTGGCACATGATTGATTATGTAGATGATATTTTTATTATTTGTTGTGGGTTTGCGAACTTGGATTCTCCAATACTTGCAGATGATAAGTTTTATTGAAGCAAATATATTTATGTCAAGTAAATTTCAAAATTGTGAATTTTTAATTAGCATGCAAGTAATGAAAGGAAAGTAATGGAAACAATTTATCCAGGATATGAAAAAATGTATATTTCTTAATATTTTATTTTTTAGTACAAATGTAATACAATATTTTTGTAATAAATAAAGTACTATTTTATACTTTTCATATAAGCTTTATTCTAATAAATAAAGTAATGATTATCATGTGGCAACAATTTCTATATCAAGTAAATTACTACTGAGATCACATGCCTTACAAACTTTTTTTTAAATAAATTAAATAATCATTAACGCTTTTGCAATATTTACGTATCACTTATTAAGATTTCAGATTTTTGCACACTTCGTGCAACATTTTATCACAATATATTTTCTTCAACTTTACTACCAAGTCTTCTTCTTCCCATTTTTTGTCATAAGCAACCTCAATAACTTTTATGGAATTAGAAACATTTGAATAAACAACAAAATCACAGACTTTTAAATTTAATAAAGCCATTCCTAATTGCACTTGTCCATAATATTGATGCTTATCCTTCAGACTGATTCTACCACCTTTTATCTTTTTCCAATATTTACACTTTTTCAGTAACATGTCATCTGATGTGTTTTCCAATTCATAAGGACATTTTATTTCTAACAACTTGTACGGTTCATCATTTTTTATCACTACACCATCTGGCGAGTATGCAAGCCATGGTTCCGTCTTTGAAACGATGAGGCCACATTCTTGTACATATAATTTAAGCTGTTTGCTATATAAATTTCTAGCTGGTCCTTCATAGGTATTTCCATGACGTAAATATTTATTTTTCACTTCTGTAGGCCAAAACTATTTTATTGACTTATCTGGCCAATCATTGTTCGAATACGTAAACAAACTGTAGCATCTGTAAAGCAAAAAAAAATAATACAGGTACTTTGAAGATACATTGCAGTATTATAATATTTCAAATATTATTTGAACTACCTGCTCCCAGTGATCCTAAATTGTCGTTCTTGCTTCCATGTTTTTGGACAATCTCTTGTTGCAATGCACGTTTTCAAAACGTCATTGCATGTAATTTTACTTTGGTACATTTTATTACAACAATCAGCCAAGTCATGATTTACTTCTCTTATACAATCCAAAATTGTTGAAGAAGACGCATTAGCAATTATAATTTGAGTGTAATCTTTTTTTGTAGATTCATTATGAATGAGTGCTCTGATTTCAAAAACTTGAGAATTTTTATTTGTAATATCTTGAAAAGGAACTCGTGCTGGTGGTTTTGAAAGAGCACCCTCGTGATTTATTATATTATCATTTTGTGTAGAATGAGTGAGATCTGATCGTCTGTTTGTATTGCGATTGTGCAAGTTGCGAGAGCTACAACGGAGAAGTAATAAAATGAAATATTAAACATCGTTTATTAAAATAAGTCACTGTTATAAATATATACCTATGCTTGGCAAGTGCTGTCTTCTCATCACACTGAATAAGTCGTTGTCTAATTTCCGCTTGTACAGTTTCACTCAAAGCAGGTAATCTTTTTTGTCGTACACAACAAAAATATTTGGTAGGCTGAGCTTCAAATTGTTCCAAAAAAGGCCTTTTTTGTTTGTTCCACAAGCATTGCATGTCAGTTGAAGAGAGCATTGGTAAACTATTCAAGTCTTTTCTCAATTGCGAAAAAATAATTGCTAACTTTCTGTTTGAAAAAAAACATATTAAAACTCCTGATAAAAAAATTACTTACCTATTGCAATATAATAAAACTCCTACTATGTGTCTACACGAGTGACTAGTACCAGCTTTGCATGAGCAATTCATACTTTTTACTCTTACATAAATAGGATCAACATCATGCTCATCGAACTGATCTAATTCATCTGGAAGCATTGTATCCTCATGATGTATTGATAAAGTCCCCGTTAGAACGTGAGGCTCAGGCGACGATAATGCACTTGTCTTTAGACACAGAGCATACAGCTCAATCTTTGTTGACGAACGAGAGCTTGCACCGCACATAAAAATTAAACCAGAATTCACAATTTTCTGACCCTCGACCATATTCCGTGACGACGTCTCAGCATTTGCAAATTTTTCAATAGCATATAGTTGCAACAGCAACAGATTTTTAATGCTTGATAATTAGTTATTACTAAAAATTCAACAAACTCCCGTATAAACACATATCACCGTGTACGGTTATGACGGCCATATTGTTTCAGCGACACAAGCGGCTCTCAGCCCGCGGTGGTAGTTTTCGTCGCGAATAATATAATACCTGCATGCGCCTCGGTTAAATATGTAAGTAAGTGATACTTTTCAATACAACTCCAGTAACGTGGTGACGTGCGTTAGCTTTAAACTTCGACCATTTTTCGTTCCTCTGAAGGGATTCGTTTCTCGAAGGTCTCGTAAGAGGGCCATTGATGAGAGCCTTTTCTTTCGAAAATCTTTTTTTTTCTTTAAAATTAAATAAACGTCTCGCCTCTTTTCTTGGGGAGATATCTCGACAGCTCCCTGGCATCAAAGACCAGATTGATAAAAATATAAGAAATAAAAATAAATTAAATTTTCAATGGTTTTTATGTGATAAATGAGAGAAAAATAAAGGCATAGTGCTCACCAAGTAAATTTTGCAAACAATTTAAAAAGATTTTCCTTCTTTTTTTAAAGTATAATCAATGATATTATATTAAAATGTGTCACTTCTTACACAAAGCAGGAGAGGAAAACTCATGCTGGCTCAAGTAAGTAGATTGCCATATCAAACGATCTGTTTATTTATTTAGTGTCTGCGTCTTTGGGAAAACCAAATATAAAGCAAAAAAATCATCAAAGGTTAAACATTATATATAATGTAATGTAATATAATGGAATCCGGAGTAATATCAGATAATCCGAAGTAAATCTATATGTAAACGTTATTTCAGCATAATCGGATTATATCCAGTATGGTACACCTGAGTCAGATCGTATTTTCAGGAGTTGTTTTCCCCTCGTATTTACCTTAAGTCTAAAATTCAAATTAAGTATATTCCCTTACCAAACACTAGTCTGTCTAACGGGTCGACGGTTCCATAACTCAATCTGTTGCCTGGGATATTTTTGTCGACAATTGCTAGTTTTATGCATTCAGGTTTGTATTCATCTTGGTTACTATCCCATGTGACTAATAAAATTTCCTTGCCAGCACCCACCACATATTTATTTTTCTTGCCACGAACAAGAACGGCAAAAGACAGAAGACCGGCATCTATGGACAAAATTATTATAAAAAATAAGTCAAAGTGGGCGTCTTAAGTCCAAAATAAGGTGTTTTGGTAGCTGATTAGAACGTAAGCCAGTCATTCAAACCAACGTTCAGTTAGGAGAAATGAAATAAAACGGGGCTAAATATAAATTGTAGAGCGCTATTCACTACCGATTTTTGAATCTTTTTTTAGAAAAATTCAGCGTTCAATTTTTAACAGAATTATGAGAGCCAATTTTTAAATTTTCGTTGATTCAAACTTTCATGAAAACACTTATGAAGATACTTATGAAGACATAACGGAATGTAATTATAATTGTTATAAAGTAATTTAAAAAACAAATTCACAGTTTGAGCAATTTTCGAGAGTTTAAGTTGCTTTTTTTCAAATTGCTTTGTTGGACTTTCCAATATTACATAAGGATAGTTTGTAACAATTGTTACAATAGTACAATAGTTACACTAGTATACTTTATAACAATCACATTTTAACATACAATTATTAATAAAAATTTATTATTTATTTTATTCGACACTTTTACTTGAGTGAATCCGGTTATACGTTATAGCCATGGACTAATTTAAGTGACTGACGAGATTTGGATCTTATACGTCAATCTAATACGATTATTGAAGCCTCCTGCGATGACGTTGTAGGTATACGATTACAAGCGACCTCTAGCGTTGGAGGAGTCAATTCTCACCTCTGGATGCTTTCTTAGAGCTATCATCTGTCACTCTACAGGTCTACGTTTTTAAAAGCTTTTTCTAGGTCAAGAAATGCACAAAAAACCTTTTTTACCACTTTCAATCTTTTTTCTGTGATTTCCCTTAAGCTAAATATTTGATCTGTACCTGACCTTCCTGACATGAAACGACTTTGGACTTTCCAAATCTTTTCTTCTGTTATTTTCATTACCCTACGAATAAGTAATTTTGAGTATATTTTACTTACGGTAATTAATAAGCTAATCCCTCTTTAATTATTGCAGTGGCTCTCATCTCCCTTTCTTTTGTATACTGGTACGAAAATCGTTATTTTCCAATCGCCTGGGACGTCTCCTATCTCGAAACATAATTTTATCAATTCGCACATTCTATATGGTATGTAGTCGCCACCGTGCTTAAGCATTGCAGCGTTAATACAGTCTACCCTGGCAGTCTAACCGTTTGTCAAGTTTCTAATTATATCCATAACCTCAGTGACATAGACTCTTTCAATTGAGGTTTCTAACGAATCGTGTTCTACATCGCAATTTTGTTATCTTATAGCTTCATCTACGAATTGTCCTGTAAAATAGTCCCTGAAAGCATCCAGTATCCCGTCTGCATCATATAGAATTTTCCCATTACTATTTCTCATGTTGCCAAATTCTGTACTTGTATTTTCCTTCATTTTTTTATAAAGCAGTTTCTTGCTTCCTTCAAAGGCGTTTTGCATTTTCTTCTCTTCTTCTGTTCTCATTTTATCTTCGCTTTCCTTAATTAAATATTTGGGTATCTTCCTTTTGTACCAGGTGTATACATATGAAACCGGTATTTTTTCAAGAAAAAAACACATTTATTTCAAGAGAATGATAACAAATATTTTATTTAAAGTATGCGCCCTCG
>NC_046663.1:25014540-25020231 GCF_010883055.1 Belonocnema kinseyi
TACGCCAATTAGCACAAATGGTAAGTTCCGACAGTGCCTACAAGTGTGCCTACTGGCCGCTAAATGGCAATACCGGTTTCATATGTATACACCTGGTATCTGTAATTATTTGTACGTCTATTTCTTTCCTCATCTCTAAGACCTGCAATGTTCAAAGTCCTCCTGTACGATTCTTTTTTTGCTTTTTGGGCAGTCTGGATTTCATTATTACACCAGGCATCACCAGACATTCTTCCTATAACCGCAGTACCACACACTTGGATCGCACATCTAACAATGATATTCCGGAACTTTGCCCTTGCGTCCTCTATGTCTTTGTTTTCCATAAGCGCCTCCCATGTTGCCCTATCTATGCTTTCAATTATCTTATTTTGGAAATATATTCGCACATCCCATTCCTGTAGGTTCTCAATTTTGATTCGCGTTTTTTTAGTTCTCTTTTTTCTCCATCCCGGACCTAAGGTAATTTTGGAGATCAGACGGTAATGATCAGTATTGCATTCAGAACTCCTCATGATACTTTTATCTTTCACCAGCTCCCTTAGTCGTTCATCCACAACAACAAAGTCAATTATACTGTGGCTATTTCCTTTGGACCATGTGCACATTTCAATAATTTTATGCCTAAATGAAGTTGTTGCAATAAACAGACCCCTTTATTAGCAGAACCTAACTAATTTATCTCCGTTATAGTTCGTCCTTGGATCCTCAAAATTACCTAGTACACTTTCTGTATCCTGATTTTGGATGCCTACCCATCCATTCATATCTCCTGGCAGAATTATTTTTTCATCACGATCCCTTTCCATACCTTCCCACTTTCGCATTCCTTGTTGTTTGTTTCAGGCACACATAAAATACCTAGTCTTCTTACATGCATAGTTTCTCGTAATCATTTTAACTTGTGATTATTCACACCCCAAGCATTTCAAACACCCAGTATTCATTCGTCGCCTGAAACTTGACCTTCAAATTTACCGTGTGAATGCCTTTTGTCAATTAAAGTTCCAGTCGTCTCCGAGGCTATTTTATTGCTTGTATTTTTGGAATGCAAGCTTCTGATGTGTCCAATAAGGGTTAACATTTTTCTTGCACCTTCTTCCCTATTTCTTTTGCACACCCCCCACACACTTGCTTGGTTGTGGGAGGGGGACCTACAGTCTAAGATGGGTTCCGCACCACCAAAACAGCTTTAAGTACTAAGAGAAAAACCTTTTTTTTAAAGGTACCAGTCCCACGACTCTCCGGAGATGAACAACTCCCTTGCTAGGCTAGTGTTCCCCGCATGGGTCGCCGAGGATCTTCCAGAGTGCAAGGCGGGAAGCGAACGTGTAAGCGGAAGGAGTTGGTCCAAAGCCTACGCTTTAGCCCCCACGACCGTCGTATTAGACGGAAGTTTATGTGGTCCCATCTGCTAATACCCGGCCGCCCTCTGGACACGACACGAAAAACTTAAATCTATATTTCCGTTTATTTTTTGGTTTATTTTATTTATTTAAGGCCTCAATCTTTTCAATTATAATAAAAAGAGAGAAACCCCTCCACTCCCTCCAGGAAGATAATCTCTGTGTGTTGTGCGTTATGAGTTCCTAAACTAAAGTCAAACCTGGATTTAATGTCAATTTTAGGACTGAGCGTGACCTTAAATCCAGAGTGTCAGAACTATTTCTCTTTCTCCTGTTTTTTCTCTTTCTTGTTTCTCTCTCTCTGTTTTGTGACGCTAAAGTGAGCACCGTATATCCTCCTACGTCAATTTTCGGAAACATTAAATGGGTGATCACTAAATCCAGGTTTGACAGTATTAGGCCTTCCGCCCAGGGCTACAAAAACCTAAAAATACTTACTACTCAAAATAATTTATAATAAGAAAGAAAACTGAAAAGGATGTGGATACCTAGCGTAGCGCAAAATATGTTTCCATTCTCTTCATGATAGGCACAGAGCTTAGAAGCATAGGTGTCTGCGTAGAAAAGTTGATGCTTATGCCAGAAAAGAACCTCTGTAAATCCTTGTGATATGATAACTTTTTGAGGCCTAAGGGATAATATTTCTTTTAATTATGCAAATAAAGTATGAAAAAGTTTTAAAAACAGGGTTGCTACAAGTTAGACAATTCTGGAATGTCCGGGAAAATCGGGGAATTTTCGGTAAACTGAAGTAGAATTTTACGAGTCATCCACAAATTACATAAGGCGTTTTCCGACATCTTTACCCTTCCTTTCCAACCTATTTAAGGTACCGTATTGTTTTCTCAGACCATCCCTAAAGCACAATTTGTGTATGATTTTATGAAGTTAGGGAAGGAAAACTTATATAAATTCTGTGCATTAAATAAACAAATTTTGTTAATATAATATTACAATTTTTTTACTTGATATTATTTTTGGTTCAAATTCATTTTTTATTAAAAATTTTTTCTGCTTTCTTTGAAATTACTTTTTGTCGAATTTAACTTTTTTCTTTAAAAATGAATATATTCTTTTATTAAAATATCAATTATCACATTTTTCATAGAGAATTTATCTTTCGTGACTGACTTTTTGCATAAGTATTAATTTCTTTTATTGAAAAATCTTTTTTAATAATTCAAAATTAATTTTTTTAACTGAAATATAGCCGTTCCATATTTTCATTGAAATTCGTTTATTATAGTTCAAAAGTCATGTTTTTTTTTAATCTGTCATCTTTTTTGTAGACAATTTTTATCTTTTATGTTTTATTTTGAAAATTCACCTTTTCGTTACAAGTATCTTTTGAAAAATTGCTTCTGGATTAAAAATCTCATTTTCAACCAAAAAACTGAATCATTCAATTGGCGCGACGAGACTACGTTTTTTGATTCAATATTTTCTTTATACTAAAAGTTTAAGCATTTAATTTTTTGCTTGAAAATCCATCTTTTTTAATATAGATATACCTTCTTCTTGAAAATGTATTTATTTGGTTAAAAATGGTAATTTTGTATAAAAAATGTATCTTCTGGTTTCAAAATTTATCCTTTCGATAGAAAATTAAGTTCTTAAGACAACAATTAAACTATTTTAGTGGATATTCATTTATTACAATTAAAATTTTTTTAAATTAAAAGTTTAACTGTTCTGCTTTTTTTAAATCCATATTTTTTTCAAATATTCAACTATGTTGTTGACATTTCAAGCATATAGGGCGAATTCCGCTTCCTTAGTATAAAATTGATCTTATTTGAAAATTATCCTTCTGATTCAAAATTTATTGCTTTTGTTGAAAATTCAACAAAATTTCAACAACTTAAAATTACTTTTTTATTGAAATTTAACTTTTAAACTGATGATTAGCCTATTATATATACTTTTATTTATTTTTTTTATTTATTATTTTTTATTTATTTATTTATTATTTCATTTATATTTTTTTAATTTTATTTATTATTTTATTTATTATCTATTTATTTATTATATATACTTTTTAAAATAAAAACTAAAATATTTGGCAGAAACCTATTCTGTTTTCTTCGATCTTCAGCTTTTTCGTGAAAAATGTTATCTAAAATTAAATAATTGATGTTTTCAAACGAAAATCTAATTATTTCAATGAGAATTAATTTCTTTTTAGTTCAAAACTATTTGCTTCAAAATAAATTTTTCTAATTGAAAATTCCACTATTCTTTTTGACAGTGGAAAATTTATCTTTTTCATATGAAAATTCATTTGTTTTGGTAAAAATTCAGCTTTTTGGTAAAAAATTAGTCTTTTCAGTTAAGAGTTAAACTTTGTTAACAATTTTTTTAACAAAGTAGAAAATTCATTTTTTAATGGAAAATTAATTTTTTAATTAAGAATTTAACCATTCCCTTTTTTGTGTAAAGCGTATCTTTTCTAGCTTGACTTTTTAATAAAAAATATTAGTTTTAAACTAAAATTTAATTTACTGTGAAACATTTCAATAAAAAGCGATGAATTTTCATTTAAATAAGATTTTAGTTAACTTTTCAATTTTCTACGATTCTCTAGAGAAAATAGAATACATATATTTTCAATATGGAAATTCACTTTCAACAAAAAAAATGGGGTTTTCAACGAAATTGGTTAATTATTTAACCAAATAAATAAGCTTTTAGTTAAAATTTTGCATGTTCACGGAGAACAAAATTGTCAAAAAACAAGTTTAATTATCTAAAAAAAAAAGACATATTTTCAACCAAACAGATGAAGTTTCAACAAGAAAGATTAAATATTTATTTAAAAAATGCAATAAGAAATAGAATAGGGTAATTTTAATTCAGATGAATAAGTTTTCAAGTAAATAAAATAAATGTTCAATAGAAATAGATGCATTTTCTAATAATACACAGTAATTATTTAATTCAATTTTTAACTGAATACATAAACTTTCTACCAAAAAGATCGAACGTCTATAACAAAATTCTTGACCAGAAATTTAGTTGCATTTTTAATTTAAAAATTAATTTTAAATTTTAAAGTAATTTTTAACTAATCGAGTGAATTTTCAACAACGAAAATTAATTTTTCACCAAAAAGAATAATTTTGCGCAAAATAGATGAATTTTTAACTAATTCAATTAAATAGTTACATTTTCTACTAAACAAATCAATTATATCCTAAAAAGATTAAATCTCTTTCAATAAATTTGGACAACAAATTTCATTCAATTTTTAGTTAAAAAACAGTAATTTTCAATAAAATTCTTACATTCAACCAAAGCAATACATTTTTAACAGAAAAGATTAATTTGTTACCAAAAATAATTAATTTCTAACAAAATACAGGAACTTTAACCAATTAAATTAACTTTTATTGAAATTTGAAACCTCTAGCTTGGTTCGATTTGCAAATAAAAAAGTAAATTGGTCACCACAAAAGACAAGGTTTTCACTCAATACAAAAATTTTCCAACAAATGGAAAAAAATTAAATTAAAGGACACTGCTTTTCTAACAAACACGATATAATTAAAAGTTTAGTTAACAAATTGGTTTTGAATAACAAAATAATTTTCAAGCGACATGAATTAGTTTTGCACCAAAAAGAATTAATTTTTACCAAAAACATTAGAGAAGACGCGCAGTTTTTGTGTTAATCGTAACAAAATAATATTACAAAAAAAATTACATTTGTTAAAAACGATACAACTTACGAAAAACGTAAATAGACAAAGTTTTTCACCTTAAAAACGGTCTAAACATTTGTTCCTAATAATTTTTCGATAGGACGAGTACATTTTCTCTTTTAACGATAAGAAATAAGTTTGAAAATAAAAAAATTAAATTTTTAGGAAAACGAAATAAGAAACAGAAAAAATCATAAGATGAAAATTGTTAAAATAAAAAATACTCTAAAAATTTGTCATAAACTCTTATCATGAAAATATATTTAAAATAGAAGAAATTAACGTTCGTTTGCAAGAAAAAATATTTTGCTGTCTCTGATATGTATCAAAGTATCTCAACCGATTTCTTAAAATAAAAATATATTTTAACGAGTATTATTCATATTTTTTATAAATAAATCATAAATATATATTCTTTTTATAAATAACGAACTTTACCAAAAAAGGTGTCATTTTATTTCGGAAAAAAATTCTTCCTCATTACATACCAGGTGTATACATATGAAACCGTTATTTTTTCAAGAAAAAAACACATTTATTTCAAGAGAATGATAACAAATATTTTATTCAAAGTATGCGCCCTC
>NC_046663.1:25020331-25043155 GCF_010883055.1 Belonocnema kinseyi
ACGCCAATTAGCACAAATGGTAAGTTCCGACAGTGCCTACAAGTGTGCCTACTGGCCGCTAAATGGCAATACCGGTTTCATATGTATACACCTGGTATGTATCGTAATTGTTTATTAAACTTACTTTGTTAGAAAATATTGTTTACAATTAATATTTTTCTTACCATAAATAATTTATATTTACAATTAGAAAATTTTGCATCTTTCTTACAGAAATCAAGTCTTCCTTCTCTAGCACGTATGAAAATTTCCCATCAAACTTATTTCCTGGCAAAATACTGTCAGCAGTTAACAGAAATTACTAGAATTCAGAATTTTCTGGATTCTTTAAAGTCTGATAATTATTTATGAAGAAATATTTTTAGTTTTACATTTTTCAAGCGCATTGCATACGAAAAGCAAATTCTATTTATATATTACACACCGCCATTTTTTTCCTTCCAAAGAATATAAATATCGTGTTTTTTCAATTTAAATAATTTATTAGAAATGTAAATGATAAATATTGACAATATTTTGCAGTGAGATGCAACTAGTGAGCTATCTTAATGAATATAAAATGTAAATAAAATTAGGTATAATTTACTTCAATCATATCTTTCAGACATAATAATTAATTAATATTTTCAAATCGCTTTGAAATTTGTGCATACTTTTCTATTAAGAAAATTTTCATTCTGTAATTTTAAATTGTTTACGCTATTTAATAAAAAAAACAACGATGGCAATAAAACAATAAAAACATAAACAATAAAAATCATTTTTTATCTATAATTAAAATAAAATGTAAGAATTTTGTGATAATCGGGGTAATGCTATAAAGATTTCTACTATGAAGAGAGATAATTATATTTCTTCATGATTATTATAAGCTTTAACAAGCAAAAATTAGTATTCACGTGTAGATAATGTCTTATTTACTGCATGACAATGGTGAGTGTGAAAAAGTGATAATGGTCAATAGCAAGTTTTGTAAAACTTTTAGTCAAAAGTTAGAATTTTAAGCAACATAAGTTGTAAGAAATATAAGAAATTTTAGTATTTCCAGTGGGCATAAAATTTTGCGACGTCTTTACGACATCGTTAGATATCGTTACGACATCTTTACGACATTCTACTTCAATGTCGTCTCAACGTCTTTGCAATATCGTAAAGACATCCTCAGATCATACGACTTATTTACGATATCGTAAAGACACCTTAACGACATGGACATAGGATGTCGTAAAGTTGTCGTAAAGATGTTGTAACGATGTCGCAAAGACGTCGCCAAACTTTGTGCCCACTGGGTTCTTAAATAAGAATGTGTATTGAAATGAGTACCACTAGTGATATCTGCAACAGTGGTTTGCGAGAATTCTAAAAGACTATACTAAAAACGCCCGAACGTTTCCGAGCTATTCCGTCTATAGTCGAACTCGCGACGATCATAGAACATCGTTACGATACCTTTACGACAACTTTACGAGATACTATGTCCATGTCGTTACAGTGTCTTTACGACATCGTAAAGACATCGACAGATCATACGACTTATTTACGATATCGTACAAGATACCCTAAAGACATGGACATAGAAAGTCGTAAAGTTGTCGTAACGATGTCGTAAAGATGTCGTCAACTTGTGTACCCACTGGGGACCGACTGTACTGGGCTCATGACTTGAGATTCCCCGCCAAATCTCTTCAATCATGCGTGCCTTTGTAGTACAAAAATGTTCGTGACTAGTGAAATTTAAATTAAAGCTTAATCTAATTTTAATTTGGACATTTTTTACTTAATTTTAAATTTTATCTGCTATATCATCCGAGATTCTACCTTACCGACAATAAATCAACCCTCCAAACAATAAAGGCAGAAAATCTACACAATTTCGATCAAGTTAAGAATCTTCAATGATAGAAAATGCTTAACGTCTTAGTAAGACTAGATGGATAATAATATTTTCAAATTAAAATTATTTTTAAATTTAAACTCTCAATAATTGACACATATAAAATAGAAGCTTTTAACCCTTTTTAATTAAGCGCAATTAAACTGCAAAACTTAAACCTTCACAATTTGATAAATTGAATTGTATATTATAAATACATGAATACATAAATATATAAATACATTATAAATAAAAGTTTCCTTGGAAAATATAGATTGCAATGAATTTCGATCAATTAAAATATATAAGTTAAGACTGGTTCACATAGTCTTTTTGATAAATCCCTTTCGTCAGTTGGTTATAAATAGTAAAACCTCTAACTTGTATTTTTAATCAAAAATAAATTAATATCTTTTAAATTAATTGCAAAACACACAAAAAAATACGATCGACACTAATGCCAATAAAAAAATCGTCTTCACTGTTATGATAGTTGGGTCAATTAAAAAACGATATCTTAAAAAAAAACAGCAAAGATATCATCTAACTATATCCAAAAATAAGTGCACCTTCCTATTTAAAAAAATTTAAAAAAAGTATTTCCTTCCTTCGAGTTCTATAACAACCATAAAAATAAAAAAATCCCTATTTTAAATTCAGAAAAAATTGAAAATCAACACTTCCTTTCCTCTGAACCAATAACAATATATATTTTAAAATTATTTTCTTATAATTAAAAAGAAAATGAAACATTCTTTCTTCAAACACAATAGAAATCTTAAAAATAAAAAAAAATGACCTCTTCCAATTAAAGAAAAAACTGTATCACTTTCAACTCAATAAAAACTTTACAAAGAGAAAATGTACTAGCAATTCAATAAACATTAGAATTTTCTATATTTTTTAATTATCTTCTTTTAATTCAGACAAAAAACAAAAATAAAAAATTTTGTCTTCAAACACAATAAAAATCTTGAAAATAACAAAATGGCCTCTTCCAATTTATGAAAAAAAACTGTATCTCTTTCAACTCATTAAAAACTTTACAAATATAAAATGTATTGCCAATTTATCAGAAATTAGAAGTTTATCATTTCAAGGTTGATAAAAATGTTAAAAATACAATACTTCACATTTTGCATCACAATACAAATGTTAATCTAAAAAAATTCCTCTCGCAATTTCAAAGAAATGAAACACCAAAATTAATTTGACTTTTCTCAATTTTCGTCCTTTCAAATTAATAATTTCCAATTGTTACTTAACGTTGCAATAACAATTTTGGAGTTAAAAGTTTAAATGTCTTACTCTGAAATTTTTACCATTCAAGGCTTTCAATTTCAAACGATTAAGTTTCAAATTGTTTACTTTTAAATATTTAATGTATAATTGCTCATTCAGATATTTTTTTAATTAAAAATTTTCGAACTGAATAGGTTAAAAATGTAATATTATCGACTAAAACGATATTTAAAAAGGACTACAAATCAAATAAAATCGTTGAATTAATTAATGTATTAATTTTAAGTTATTTTTGTAATAAAATTATTTTATAAACTTTGAATCAGCACATTTCAATTTGCTTAATTATTGCGGCTTTCGCATTGAAAAAGTTAAATTTTTAACGTCAAAATCTGTACATTGTGTAATTTAAAACCGATTTAGAATCATATTGTAAAATAATTTTTGTTCAATTTTTAAAACTCGAAATACAGTTTAGTTTTGAAAACCATTTATTAATTTATATTTTTTATTTGTAAATCCTTTATATTAAGAATGTACGTTTAAAAATGATGACATAAAATCGAAATATTGTCAAGTAAAAGATTTTTGAATTAGCGTTGTGAAGTAAGTGATGTAGGAATTAAAACAGTAAAGAACTACACTTAAAATTTTAAAAAAAAGTTAAAATCGAATTTATTTTTAATTGAAAAATATTATGTGATATAATATTTGTGATATTCCAAGTGATTTGATAGATAGTTCTACATCTGCTCTAAGAGTAACTAAAATATAGAAAACTTAAAATTACGTTGAAAATTAAGAATATCGAGGTTCACGTTGCTATATTCATTATTTTATTTTAATAACTTTAAATAATGAATAATTATTTTTTCATCTTAATTTTGAAGGGAAATGTTCAAAATTGTTGTCTGATATAATTGCACATTTTTCAAGAGGTTCGAACAGAATTTATTCCTGATTATAGTTGTCTAGAAAATATCCTTATTTTCTTCTTCTAAAATGGCTCGATGCCTAAAAATTGTTTCTTTTCGTGAAATGTCTACTGTATATTGGCAGAATTAAAAAAAATAGGTATCTCTTAAGCCCATGACTTACAAAAAATTGCTTATATTGCTTTACTTTCCGCTCTTAATGGTTTTTTACAATAGAATAGAAAAGGATGAAATGCATATGTACTGAAGTAAAATTATAAATTATCAGTTGAAATCAAAAGAGCAATTTTGCGCAAAAATTGATTTGAGAGATTCCTAAATATTTTTTGTTATAAATAATGACAATATTCAGGAGACATTTTGACACCAAAAGGAAAAATTTGTAGGGCAGACATTTTAGAAAAAAGCTTTTTGTGGACCACGCTTCATTTATTCCTATTTTTTAACCACTTTTAATAAACTTAGTTAACTACCGTTTAACCATTCACAAATGTATTACGGAAGTTTTTTAAAATTATTATGTAATAGACGCCCTGAGATAATTCTAAGCATAATAATTTTTAATATTTGTATTGATATCTTTCAACATATTAAATATATAAAGAATATAACGATTATTAGTATAAATTACCGTAATTATTTCTCAAATGAGCTAATAATTACTTTTACATTTTATAAAATAAAAAAGACCTGAAACTCCAGAACTGTCGCTTAATACATAAAAATATATTTTTTTAATCATTCTGTCTGTCTGTTAGTCTACAGATTTTTAGTTTGTTAGTGCGATAACTTTTGAAAGAGTTTACAGCTTGGCTTGGCCTTTGGTATATTTTTTAGTGTCTTAAACTAAAGGTCAAGTTCTTTAGCCAGCCATTTTGGATAAAAAAATAATAATTTAAATCGTAAAAAACATAATAATAAAGAGTAAAAAAATAAAATAAAATCTGCCTGCTACGTGGAAAAATTATCACCACAACTTTCGTCTTTTACTTTCTTGTTTCTATCGTGTGGGATTTCAAAAAGATTAATTTTTTTATGACTAAAAAAATGGCAAGTCAGAAATTAGACTTTTTCATTCAACAATTTCACAGCATTTGAAAGATTTCGAAATTTCTAAATGTATTTTCAATACATGTGTGTGACTTTTTCTAATCGAACCTTGAATATCCCTAAATTCGTACAGATAATTTCAATTATGGATATGTGACAAAAGAAATATTAATATTCAAAGTCTCTCCGTGTGATTGTGTATTATGCCTAGTTTATATGCAGAAAAACAAATAAATTTGTGTGTTCAATCTGCTTTCAAGTTTCAAGAAATTGCAACCTCATTATTTTGAACGAAGTTAAGCAGTTAAGTAGTATGGTTCTTTTGTAAACTTCCGGATGTATCATGTTTTTCATTTCTATAACCTTTTCTAAAATTCACATTTACAGCTTTCAATAAATTCTCGTATTTTCATAAAATTAGTACTTTCTCAATGGGCAATTCAAAATAAAATTATTTAATAAGGTGAACAAATAAAATAAATGAAAATATTTTCTTTAAAAGAAATTATAACTTTAAATCGCTTTTAAGCTTAAATATTAATTTAATAGAACCCAATAACAAAATCCAAATATTTTTGCTTACAAGTTCTTTCTTTTTAATTGCGAATTTTGCTATGATATTTTCAGTTGGGAATATATTATTTTTTTGAAAATGTATTTATTTGTTTACAAATTTAACAACTTAGTTATAAATTCGTTATTTCATGCTCAGGAATCATTTCTAAATTGCAAATTTATATTTTTGTTGATCTTTAATGTATTTTGTTGAAAATTCTTTGTTCTAGGTAGAAAATCAATCTTTTTATTTAAAACATAAACTACTTGATTAAAAAATCATGTTTTCTTATTGAAAATTTAATACTATTAAAGGGCCAAAAATCAAAAGTGCATAACAGTATTCCGTCGCTGTGTGAAATTTCAGAAATGAAAACTTCACGCCCTTTTGAATTCTGAACCTTATATTGTTTTTAGTGAAAAACATTATTTCGTAACATTTTTTAATTCCCTCTTGACAAATTTTGAGAGTATTAGTACTTACTTTGGGGGGATAACGCGGATTTTTTTCAAAGGTGGTTGCAAGCTGGATGGCGGGATGTGTTGCCGACTCTGTAGCGAGCTGGGTTGACAAATTACTGAAGCAAGAAATGCGCTAGAAGCGCAAATGAGGAGAATTTTCATTCTTCGACAAGAAAAGTTTGAAAAAAATCTTTTTGTAAGAACGGTGAAAAGAACGGAATTCACCTCGAATTTATAATTTCTGGTCTTGCAAAGAAAGGTGGGTAGGATAAATAATCCCTTCCATTTTCCACCTCGTTGTCAAATCAAATCTTCTAGATTTTTACTATTCATCCTAAAAAGGGGGATAAATAGGCCACATGGGTTGTAAACATTTTATTATTTACTTATAACTTCAAGTATCATTTTTCAAACAATGATATTTGCGTTCTTAGAAGTTTTCATGAATCAGCGTCGCAAAGCAAATATTTGTAAAATTTCAAACTTTAAATGACAGTTCTTGTACTCATTGGAGAAAAAGAAATAGTTTCAAGAGTAGCATAAGCTGTGAAAAAGAGTAGAAAAATAGTTTTTTGCAATTTAATGATTACTAGAACATCAAGGTGCTTTAAAGGAGTCGGTTTTGTTTGACCCACTATTCGTCTAAAAATATTAATCGTTTTGGACAGAGAGGTTTTTCCGAAAAATCTTCAATTATTAATATTAAAAATATTATTGATTCATATTGATTATTCTAAGATGTTTTAAATTTACGGTTTAAAGAGTACACTAAACTCTCGCTTTCAGTCACCCCGTTCTCAACCTTCCTCGAACTGCTCGTTCCTGTAGTTTCTCAGGGAAATCGAAATCACTATTGAAAAATGAGACAAAAGTTTCTTCTCGAGTTATAGTGCTTCTGAATTAAGACTCAGAAAGTCGGAATAATAGAAGTTATTCAGATTTAAAGAAATGAATAAGGATTTTAGATTTCCGAATACGATTTAATTTGAACTCAAATTTTATTGCAAATTATTTTCTAACTTTACCTTGGGGCCATGACCTTTCGTTACCAAAGTGCGAATCAAATAAAAAAACACCAACTTTTACCTTTACCCGCATAGTAATTCTGTGTAAACTAAACTTTGTATATGTGACTCATTATGCTGTCCGTAACCTAGATTAGAATAGGACAAATCCCTTCATCTCTGACTTTCGGTCACGAAACACAACCAGAAACTTCTTTTGCTTGTGATGCACTTCAACACAGTTTATTTAATCATCTGGGTTGATAATCTCTGTTTGAGACACCAAATGAGAAATTCTCATCTTGTGAGAATCACCTTTAAGCATTATAAAACATAAAAACCAAACATAAAGAGGCACTAGCGCCAGTCGCTAATCATCAGTCTACAGTCTGGAGTTATCATCCAAAGGTTATTGTTAATATTTACTGTTTTATGAGTAAACGATTGATAATAGACGCAAACGAATTAGCCAAATATAGAGAGCGATCAGAATTCAAAACTTGTATCAAAATTTGAAAATACTAAATGACTGACAAAAAATGATAGAGTAAAAATTGTGTGCGCAGGTTGTTAGGGTTTAGGTTTTTAAGTGAATGATCAAAATAACTCCAAAACATGGATTTAATTAAGTAAACTTGTGTTGTACATTTGAAAAACCAATTACAGTTCTTTATGCCCAAACTTTTGGAAAAAGCGGGTTGCTTTTTTTGGGTTGCATTTTCTTTTAATTTGATATTACTGTACCTGGAGATGCCAAGAGCCTCTTGAAAACGACTTCCTTCGTTTTCTTCTGGAAAGATTTTCGTGCAAAGTTTTCGCGAGTTATTTTAATATCTTTGTTTCGGGCTAAATGGGCATCTTCAAACAGTTTTCCAAAGCAGCTGCAATAATTATAACATGTCCATGAATTAAAAAAACATGCACGGATTTTGGCATGGGTACCATTTACACAATTGTATGTATTGTGTGGCTATGTCGCGAGAGTAATTTTTAAATTTTCCAATGGAAAATTCCCAATGGAACATTTTTAGAAAAAACAGCATGTGGTGTTTCCGTTATTTGTAGTCCCTGCTCCAGCTTTAGGTATATCAATTCAAAAGTCAAGTTTTTTTTTCCAAAAATCATTTTTAATTGCTTCTTTTCTAGCTCTTACATTTTTTAGCGTGGACAGACCGTGCTTGCCACTTTTTTCGCAATTTTTATATACTACATGCAAAAACCAATCCATAAACCTAATTCAAGCATGCAATGATCCAATGCCGAATTGGATATTACATTCTTCTATTTCTGCTTTCAATAATTCCAAATTATTGAAATCTTTTGTAGGTAATTTGCAATCATACATCATCTAGCAGACGTTGTTTTGGTTATACCATTTTTTACTTTTACATCCAACATTGTGAATGCTAATTCGTAAGAAGCATGAATGTTTCTAAACGATAAGACTGTATCAAATAAAATGAGATTTTCTATTTGTTTTTCTATGTATTCTTTTTTGAAAAAAGTAGATCTGACGCTTTCTTTCAGAAATTGTAGCCTTTTTGGCCGACAAATTCGCGTGTATAAAGGCTTAAGATTATTCCATACGATAAGAGTTCTGTCTTAAGAGACGTTTGGCAAAAAGCCAAACTTAAGTAAAACTTTCTTCTTTCTTTTTGCTTAAGTGAAACTTTCGCGCTCATCTCGGAAATTGTGATTGCTGAAGATGAAGGGTAACATCTATTTTTAGTTGATAGAATTTTTTATACGAAGGGTGAACTGAGCAGCTAAGATATTTGTTTATTCACAAACTTGTCATTTGATAAGTTTCTTTTGTCAATTTTCTGGAAATTATTTAAGTAAGGGCAAGATCTACAGAAATTTCACAAAGAGGTTCTTCTAATGATTTAAGATAAGCCGATTGATACTTAGAAGCCCTTGGCGGAGATTTTGAAGTTACTTCCTTCATCACATTTGACGTTTAAGTTGCTCCAGATGAACGTAGTTTCATTTACGTTTCATAGAGTAACTCTCCTGTTTCGTACGATAACCGTAAATGCTCCGCTTTTCTTATCTTGCTTCGGTCACTAGTATCAGAGAATTTGTATTGAAATTTTTTTAATATCGGTTCTTGGGTGAACATTTTTTGGTTAATACCATCCACACACGATACTTCGAAAAGTATATACATTATTTTTAACGTTCTCGGTACTTTCAATTTTTCGATACTGTATTATACTGACCTTCACAATTTCAACAACATTAGGCTATTCTTCATTTTCCTTCTGAAAGTTTTCTAATGATCTATATTTACTTTTCCATTTCAAACTCATTTTCGATGGAAAAAATTGAACGACAATTGCGAGGCGAGTAATTTGAAAGTCATTTTGTTGTTCTGAATTGAACTTATTGTAAATTTTGTAATTAATTCCATTAATTCACTTTCAGTAAGTAAAAGATGTAATTATAATAGTTTAGGTGATGTAAATAAATGTTTAATACCAACATTCCAAATTGCTATACGGAGGGGGGGGGGGTTCAAGCGTTATTTTCCGTTCGTTTTCCGGCTTTGAAATTCAATCAACTTGTTGGAAATTTATTTGAATAGAAAAATTATAACCTAAAAACGAAATTTT
Organism: Belonocnema kinseyi; assembly: GCF_010883055.1. Lineage (NCBI taxonomy): Eukaryota > Metazoa > Arthropoda > Insecta > Hymenoptera > Cynipidae > Belonocnema > Belonocnema kinseyi. Next base: position 25,030,068 of record NC_046663.1, read on the forward strand.
TGATTAGAAACTTACTAAATGTTTCTGCAGTTCTGTGAAAAGGGTAGACTAAAATGTTATAATTTGACTAAGCATCGACGAAATAGAATATGTATGTATGTCTGTTTGTCTGTAAGCAATTTTACTAAAGAAATAATCATTCTCTTAAATTGGCCTTTAGTATACACTTTTAGTATCCTAAATTAAATGTCAAGTTCTTTGGCCAGTCATTGAAGATAAAAAGTCAAAAAGTGATTACATTTTGAATATTAGGCACTATTTTTGTTTAAATTCAAAATTTTCTGTGCGGATGCTTACAGTATTTAAAAATTTGAAGAATTTACCCCAAGGACTTTTTTCATAAAACAAAAAATTGAAGCATTGACAAAATTCCACAAAACACACGAAAATAAACCTTTTAAACCAAATAATGGATGATAGGAAAAAAAGTAAAGAAAAAAATTTTTTGATTTTTAAATGCCCTACAAGATTATCACAACAACTTTTTAAGTTTTTCATTCAACAAGTGCACAGTATTTCAAAGATTTTTTATCCCTATTTACAATCAAAACGAACGCACTTCACCGTTTTTCGTCCAAATTCTAACACTACGCATATTTATCTAAAAGCAGTTTTTCAGTTTTCTTTCACTTAGAAAATGAAAAATGTCGGAATCATCACTAAAAAAATTCAACGATTATTTAACACTTCAGTAAACTACTTTTACTGTGTTAATAAATTTAACGTTATTATTTTATCAAAGATCTTTCACTTTGCCATGCATTTTCCACGATCATGCTTGAAATAATATCTGCAATTAATCGTTTTTAGATAGGACGAGTAGTTTTTCTTTATGCGTAGAAAAAAATCAAAAATAAAAGAAATATAAAAACAAGGAAATAAGAATTACGATGACTGAAATTTTATGCACATTATTAATTGTAATGATGTGAATTTATTGAGATAATCCAAATTTCAGCGCAGCTTAGAATATAATTCAAAGGGAAATAAGCAACAAATATTAAAATAATCACAAAAAAAGTTGTGCTTTATTTTGCAATATCTGAATAAGCAATCCCAGGAAGAGTTACATACAAATGTATTATAATTGATATAAAAGTGTTGTGTAATCTGTAGAAAAGTTGGCATTGTAGAGAAAATCAGGTGCGGAGCACGAGGCACGTGATGAGAATGTGCTCGTTAAAGCCGAAAGAGCTTTAACGAAAGAGAGACACAATCACACGATTACAGTTCTCTATCCGTTGACCTTTGATTTTAAAAGGTGTGCACGAATGCGGGAGAAATGCAAAGACCGAGCACGGCGTGAAATAAATCATTCAACCGTGCAATTTTTAGAATGAAAATATACATACCGTAATAATTCGTTAAAAATTATTTGAAAATCTTGGAATTGTTTTGAATTTATCTTTTTGAATAGTTGATTCATCCTTTTTGTTTCAAAATAAATTTTTTCATTATTTTTTTTTCGAATCTATTAATTTACTTAAAAATTCGTTAAAGCCTGAAATATTTTGTTAAAAAATCGTTACTTTACCGTCTGAATTAATTTTTGTAGCTCAAAGGTAAATAAGATACTTTTTAGTTGGAAATTCAAATGTTTTATTCACAAGTTCATCTCTTTGTTTAAAAATTTAACTACTTGAATATTAAATTACCATTTTCAAATTATCTTTTTTTGTTAAAGCTAAATGTGTTTGTTAAAAATTCTTCGTTCTTGGTATAAAATTAATGTTTAAAGTCACAAAATAAACTATTTAATTATAAACTTATCTTTTCTTATTGACAGTGTAAAACTCTTAAAGAGCCAACATTTAAAAGGGTGTAATCGTATTTTGACGCCGTGTGAAATTCCATCAGGTGTACAACCCCATCAGGGGGAAAAAAATGTTTAGATAAAAGTCAGAGAAATTCAAAGAATTTCGAAATTGGGATTTTATAACAATCCTGTAATATTAGATTAATTCTGCAATTAAATATAGTTTTCGACAGAAAAATCTAATGAGTTAATTAAAATTGTAAGGTTTTGATAAATATTGAAAGTATTAGTACTTACTTGGGGATAGGGCGGTTTTGTTGCGAGTGAGGTGGCAAGCTGGATGGCTTGATATGTTGCCGACTGTATTTCATGCTTGGTTGACAAAATACTAAAGAAATGAATGCACAAAAACGTTAATCAGTAGAATTTTCATTTTTTTAACAAAAAAAGTTTGAGTTAAATCTTTTGGTAAGAATTGTGGAAAGAAGGGTATTGACTTCGAATTTATAATCTCTGGTTTAAAAAAAAGGTGGAATAAATAAATAATCCCTTCCATTTACCAGTTCTCTGCCAATCGAATCTTCCAGATTTTGACTACTCATCCTAAAAAGAGGGAAAACCAGGCCATAAAGAATAAACATATTTTATTATGTACTGATGATTTTCAGTATCATTTGACAAACAGCAATACTTTTTTTCTCGCAAGTTTTCAAGAATCATTGTCGACAGCAAATATTTGAAAAATTTCAAATTTTAAATGGCATCTCGGATTCAAATAATCTCAAAATCAAAAATTGTTGAAACAAAGTAATAATATATCAACTGTAAAAATCGACATCGATGTTAAAAAATGAGACGAAAGTCCACCCTCGAATAAAAGTGTTCCTGAATTAAGACCAAGAATGTTCGATTAATAAATAAGCTAATAGACAAATAATCCCTTCCATTTGCCAATTCTTTGTAAATCGAATCTTCTAGATTTTGACTATTCATCAAATATTTCAAATATTTAAATGGCAGATCTCGGCCTCATTAGAGAAATTAAAAAAAAATATAAAGATTAGCATAAACTGTAAAAAATATTAGGAAAATATTGTAACGTAATTCACTAAATACTAGAACGTTAAGACGCCTCAAACGAGTTATATTTGCTTGATCCAATATGGTCTAAAAAGATGAACTGTTGAGCGCAATACCATTTTCCGGAAATTGTTCCATTTAGCCACTGATCTGCAAATAATAATAGTTTAAACATGTACATAATATTTAAATGTGAAATAGAAATCACAATTAAAAAATGAGACAAAAGTTTATTCTCGAGTTAAAGTGTTTGTGAACTAAGACCAAGAGAGCCGGATGAATGATGTTGTTCCGATTCAAAGAAATAAATAAGGATTTTAGATTTACAAATACGATTTAACATTGTTTGATTTAAAAAAGTTAGATAATTCCGAGAAAATCGATAGAGAATTTTCAAATTAAGATTTGACATGTTTTTAAAATCTGTTCTAAATTGTTATTCGAAATTGTTTTTTTTTTTTGCGAAAATAAAAACATACGCCTGAAATATGGGGATTCTGAATTAGGATGAAAAATGTTTATTATAGAAAAATTATTCTGTTTCGAGAAACTGAAAATTGAATATCGGGATATTACAGAGTGGTATAATGTTTACAATAGGGTGGTCCAAAATCATACAGGGCAAAGGCCCTGAAAATCCCATTCAATTAACATGGGAAATTTTGTTTTTTGGACAAATGGGATTCAGGTTTCTGGATTCAAACTTAGCTAAATGTTATGCTTCTTCCTTTTTTTTAAATAAATTATTTTTGGTTGTCAAGTGGAATGTTTTTAAGTATTTTTCAACGAATTAACATTTATTTAAATATTGTATTTTTGTTTAAATAATTTTTTTCGAAAATAAATGTTTGAAATTTTATTTCTGCCATCACTGTGGTAATTTGTCATTATTGCGAGCAACATCAGAGGACAAACGAGTGTGTCTACGAGGGTGGTTTAAAGGAAAAAATTATAAAAATAATTTCAGGACGACAAAATTAAATGTAATTTTGATAGAATGAAGTATTACTAAAAAAATTAACTTTTCATGACCAATGTAAATCATTTTAAGAACAAATATAAGTTATTCAAAGCATTTGTTTGACGTTTGATCATTTAACAATAAGCGATATACTGAATTGAATTACGAAAACAATCAGATTTATGAATCACAATTTCCAAGAAAATGTTACATTAATATTTAATGAATTTATTAAACAATACGATAACGGTTTAGACAAAAAATTTGGCTCTTCACAACGACAAATTACCACAATAATTGCAGAAAAAAGAAATTTAAAACATTTCTTTCGAAAAAATTGTTTAAACCAATAAGAGTTTATTACAAAATGAGGTACTATTATTTGAATGACGTAGATATTTAATAATAAGCAGCAAAGCTAACTAAATTTAAAAATAACTAAGGTTCTATACTCCTTTTTAAGAAACTGTTACAATAAAATAATAATGTATTATTTAAACAAATACTGAACGCTTAAAAAAAGAGCATTATTCCTAAAAAATACCAAATGTCCAATCAAATATAAAAAATCTACCTTTTAATGAGTGAGTGCAAAAAAATGATTTAAAAAGATTGTTTGAACAATTGTTAATTAGTTGAAAAATTATAAAATCATTTCACTTCAAAAACAAAAATTATTTATGGGAAAAAAGGGACAAACACAGCTTTTATGTGTCAATTTTGGGCCGAAATGTCAATTTTCTTTTTTTGTGGAATTTTCGGGTCTCCACAAGGGGGGGGGGGGCTTAAAAATTCAAAGTAATTCGTGGGAAATGATTGATTTAAGACTCCCCAACAAATTCTGAATGTCTTCCGCAAGCAAAGTTTGAATCCAGAAACCTGAATTCCATTTTTCCTAAAACCAAAATTTTCCCATGTTAATCTTTTGGGATTTTCAGGCCCTTTGCTTGAAGTCTTAAGATTAACCGATTTGGTTCAAACTTAAATAGAATTTTTTTTTCGGCAGCCTCGCAAAATGGGGGGAGGGGGGTGTGGCATGCACTCTATTCGAAAGTCAGTTTTTTGGACCACCCTAGTCTACAAATACCAATGCGTCAAGGATAAACAAATTATTACTATCATAAATTTTGAATTCAATTTCAACCCAAATTTTATTGCAAATTATTTTATCACTTTACCTCACGGCCATGACCTTTCGTTACCAAAAGTATGAGTTAAACTTAAAAACACAACCTCTGACCTTCCCCATAGCATTCAGTAACGAAGCATAGCCAGTGACTTCTTCGACTCGTGATAACACAACAAAACAGTATAGGTAAGGAAACACCTTATTTGATAGGCTTCTTCCAAACTATTCATTCGGCAATGTACAAAAATGACGTTTCGAAATAAGACCGATTGCCTTATCAGATTATCTAACATAAAAGTATACAAATTTGAACCATTAAAAAACGTGTAATAAAGATTTATAACGTGATGGTAACCCAGGCCGACAAATTTAAAAGCAAGAGACCAGACCTAACAATTCTGAAGGATTTTATTGCACTGAATCCGAATACGAACTCCAAATTGCCCCTATACGTCAGTTTTTCAATATATCCTTACCTAAAAGTGCAATAAAATGCGTTCTTACCCGTTTTTTTATCATGTAACCGAAAAAGAAAAATGTCTGCTACAAAAACTAATATAGAATTTAAAAGTAATAATCTATACCTTTGAAACCTACTTGGATGTTTTACGATATCATTGTTTTCATTAAAATATTTCAATTTAAAAATTGTATTTTAGCGTTTTAACCCATTAACGCTGATGTGTTCAGATTCATACAACGCATTCTCTATTTCTGATGGCACGATATTTTTTCTTCAAAATATTATCTCAAGGGTTTTCGAGGGTGCCTTTTTTATTGACAGTGTCAGTTTTTCTATAATCCCTAAAAAATCCAATATGGCGGCTACAATTTCGGACTAACCCACCTAACTCCTAATCCACCTTTTTCCCAGATACCATCCCTACTATACCTATCCCCATACCTATCGAACCACTTATATTTCCACCTTCCTACCTACCTACAAACTTACCTAGAAATATACCTGCCTACATACTCACCTACCTACTTAACTAGGCTGGGGCTGAGTTGCGGCTCGGAGAGAAAAACCCAGTGGTTGGTGCCTTCCCCTTCCATGCTTCTACCTTCTCTGCTTTTCTTTGTTCGCCGTCGAACTGCCGACTCATATTTCTCATGACGTTTTCTTCACACTTTACCCAGGATTAGGACGGGTAGCAAAATTTACAAATCAAATTTTTTTATAAAGGCGTGTTTAAAAATTGATGAAGAATATGTATTGTCAACAATATAATGCTAGAATATAAATAAACTAATCTAATTAATCTAAAACTAGAACGACACACAAAAACGCAAATTAAAAACTGCTTAGAAGGAAAGAAAAACTAAAACTCGTTAAGTCAAATAGAGACAATTTTTCTCCCGCCTCCCAATCTTGAACGACGAGAAGCGGAGAAGGTAGTATGGAGGGGGAAGTCACCAACCACCCGTTATATTTTCTTGGCCGAACCGCAACTCGACCCTAGCCCTTACCTTTATACGTACTTACCTAGTTATATATTTGTTCACACACCTATCTACTTCCTTACCTAACAAACTATCTATTTCCAAATTCAAATACTCACCAAGCTAGCTAGTAATCTACTAAAGACCTACCTACCTACCTAAACTTTTTTTTTTATTTTAGCCACCTTTCTAAGATTACGTTCATTTTAACTTATTGCAAGTTTAGCAAATAGTTTTGCCTTGACTGGCTGGACAATTCCAAGTGAAGCCTTGAGTGTCTGAAAAATATTAAGTCTTGTCTTAGTGAACTGGAAAATCCTAATTGAATTTACAATATTAAATGAATCATATCAGTAAATTTTTTTTATAGGCCTAACTGATAGATAAAACCCTCAGATAAAATTTTTAAGGCACAATGTCATACCCTTCAGCGTTAGAAGGTTAATACGCTAAATTGAATATTTTCGTTTTGAGGTTAGTGCACTTGTAGTGTGGAACTCAATTATTTCACGAAATGTAAACGACTGAACTCGCTGCTTCCAGGGTTAGGTGGGTAAGCCTGCTAATGATTTGGTAGGGATGATTTCTGGGGGTTAGGTGCATTAGCAGGTAGGTTTTTTTTCTAGGAGGAAAAATCTTGCATAAGACACCCATTCTAGCATTCGTCTTTATTATAAAGACGAATCTTAGAATGGGTAGTGTCATATTTCTACTGACTTCCCCCCCCCCTTTTCCTTGCCAACCCATGCTCACGAAATCCGCTTTCGCATTACTTTAGAAACATGGGTTAAATGCCAATAAGCCGTGCCTCGGCTTCCCGCTTACATTACTAACAATAATTATAAAGAGTGTTTACCTGCTTGGTATGTAGTTCGCTGCAGCTTATCCTCCCTTCAGTATACGCGTCGTCCTCGGCAGGAGAGACGAGTGTCTCTCCTCGGGCTCGCCGGCCTTCGATACTGTAGGTGAATGTCTTGCTTTCTGACGCTCAATGATATAACAAATTATTGCTTCTGCAATGGTGCGCATCGTACTCGGTAGAAGAGAGAGGTCTCTCTTCTCGGGTTCGCCGGTCTTTGGCAACCATTTTTGTCCTACCATCATTTCTGATGGTTGTGCAGTCTTATTTGTATCTATTATACTTCTTATCCGCGAAGACCCATCCTAGCCTTAGTCCTCAATAGCATACCAGTGTTGCGCAACGGGCTCGCCGGCTTTCGACATTATGGTTGGTTGTAGGTGGTATCTGCAAATAGTTTTAACTATTAGGGTTTATTTAGTCTCATCTGCACTTCCTTCTTTTTTGGCAAAGGACAGTCTCAATGTAAGACGCTACAGTGTCCCAAACATCTTGGTTCCGCAGCATTAATGGGACTGTTTTCCTTGGAGTGATCGCCTATCCAAGAATAGTCTCAAGGGCATGTTTATTTTCTGCCCATCTGGCACATTCGTTAAACGTATGCTCCACATTGTCAATTTTAATTGGACAGTACTCACAGAATTGACTTTCCTTTCAGTTTCTTCGGTATAGGTAGGAATTAAAGTGGTTATGTCCTGTCAGAAATTGGGTGATATAAAAATTCACCTCAACATGACCTCTGCTAAACCATGGGAAAACCTCTTCTATTAGCTCTGCAGTTCATCTTCCTCGAGAGTCAATGTTCCACATCTGTCGCCATTCCCCTAGTGTTTGTATTCTCTCCTTAGTTTTGATTTGTAAGCGATCATCCTCCAAATGGCACCTAGTGTATACTCTTTTTCTCTCTTTAGCTAGAAGAGAAATAGGGATTTCTCCCGTAACAACCATTATTGCTGGTGCATTCGGCCTGGAAAGATTTGCCACCGCTGCGCTTGCTTTATCAGCTTCCTTCTAAATTTGTCGCCAATGCGTGAGCTTTTGGTCTATGGTCTCCCCAAGGTATCTGACGACTTTTGTGTGCTTAACGGACACATCTGTCACGTTTAGTTAGACTGAGTCAGTACCTGTGTCTCGTGAGTTCGACTACTTCAGTTTTACTAGCTGCCAATGAGAGCCCATGATCCTCAAGCCAGTTGCTAATCTGGTTGGTGACATGCTCTATTCTCCGCTGTGCCATTTCGATGTTTCTAGCTAGTATGATTAACGCAAGATCTCCTGCGAAACCAATCAGCTTAGCCCACTTTAGTTAGCCTATTTCCAACACACCGTTGTAGAGTATTTTCCATAAATCTGATCTAAGAGCAGACCCCTGAGCTACACCCGCCGCGACCTTTCGTTTTTGCGGTCCTTCTGTGGAACTATATAATCTAAAATTTATAAAATATATCTAAAATTTTAAGCTTTTTTTTCTATTTTTGATTAGTGTTGACTTAATAGTTCATTAAATTTACGAAAAATAATTGTTCAAACAAATTATTATTGTTTATGACTATCTTTATATCAATATCTGATAGTTGCCGTTCTACCGAAATTTTTACCTTTTTGTGCATTTTTTAACTCAGTGTGGTAATATATAATAAAAATTAACAAAAAAGTTGTTTTAACAATTTAGTATTGTTTATAAATATCTTTTCTTTGGCAAGTGCTAGAAAGTTGTTGTTTTTTAAACATAATATTTAACTTTATTTCGCCTGCTTAGTTACTAACAATTAATGAATAATTATTAGAGAAAACCACATTTTAAACAATCTCTTTCTTTTTTGTAGAAAAGAGCGAGAATAGTTCACTTCAAATAACAATACCATTTAAAAAACAATTTTTTTTGTGGTTCACATACTATTTCTTCGTAAAAAAAGACAGAAAGGTAAAAATTGCCGAAAAACCGCAACTATCAGGCATTGATATAGATGAGGAGAGTCATAAGCAATAATGATTTGTTTTAACAATTATTTTTGCAAAATTCCATTAATTATAAAGTCACGCCTAATGAAAAATGGACAAACAGTTAAAAAATTTAGAAAAAACCGCCACATTCTACTAATTAACCAAAGACAATATAATTAACAATAAAACTGAATCGTTTAAACAATCATGCTTGTTAACATTGGTGAAATATCACTTCTCTCTAATTGGAAATTGGACAACGAGTAGAAAATTTTTGAAAAAACCGCGTCTTTCTAACTTCATTTTATGATAAAATTGCTTAAAATAATTATAAATTGTTTAAAAAATTTACGTAAACAACTTATTGTCAGTATGAAATCTTCTTTTCTGCGCCAGTAATAATTTTCATTAAAATAACCACATAAAATGTCATGATTAGCGCGAAAAACTCGCAAAACCCATTTTTTCACTTATGGGGTTTTTTTTGGGCGCCTACAAAACAGACCTATGGTGTTGATATCTGAAATGCGATATTTTATTCGTATTCTATAGCTAATTGTAAAGAGAAATGTTGAATTTCATCTCGATTGAAATGATATTGAGGAATATGGATAAGATTAACGAAAGCGTCTTTTTTGATTATGGAAAACACGGGTTAAACTTCATGGAGCTTACGGCGCCTCTAAATATAATTATTTTTCAAAAGAAAAAAAGTGCACTTATTTTTGTGTGGATTCCAGCAAATTTCTGGGGTGCCCTATAAAAATAAAAAAATTAAAATTTGACCATCCTTGTGTGTCAACCCTCCGTCTTCATCTTAAGACTTGAGCAATAGTTGTAATGAGGACATTTTTAAAGCCAATAACACCGTGGAGCATGCGTAGTAGCACTTTAAAAAAATGTATAGGCGTAAGTGCGAGTCATATTATATAATCAATGATATGTGATTAAATAAAAATTTAATAACAAAACAATGGTGTGAAATTTGAAGTATTATTGAACTCGCAGAATAAAACGTAGATAGACTATAATCAGACGCGATAAAGGTATTGACTTAACATAATGAATTTAAAATCATGTTATAAGATTCGTTTGATTCAATGCCAGTTGGATCCTTCTTATGGCATTAAAGCGAATGTTTAGCTATGACTTTACATTCATCTAAAGTATCTAATTTATCTTTACCTAATTTAAAAAATTAATTTAGCTCGAAATCAAATCTTAAAACCGTTTGTATTTTTAATTTATTGAACAGCCTTTGAAATTTTTGTGAAATTGTCCCCAAGAGATCTATGGAAATGATCTCCTGTTTGACATTCATAATTCCATCAAAGTTTGAAATGTCGTTAGAAGGTTGGCTTTTCTTTAAATCCAATTCAGGAAGTCTTTTTTAATATCTTTCTGTTCGAACTCATCAGGATAATTATTTTACCATAAGTATTTTTTTTTAAATTTGCAAGTTATCTAAGTGGAAAGTATTATCGGAAAGTAGAATAACGGCATCGACTAAATTCTTAACAATTCCTGTTTTATGTCGAATAGGATGGTTAGATGAAAAATTAATAAAATTCTTCCAGAATAAGTTTCTTTCCTAAAACAATTTATACTAATGAAGTTATGAACATCTCGGTGAAGTTTTAAATTTAAAAAAATTGATTGATTTTTGTTACCAATATCAAAGGTAAATTGTAATCTATTATGGTAAGAATTAAAATGTGATACTGTCAGAATAATTTTGCTTTTAGGTAGAATAAGAAAGGAATCGTCAACATAACGAAAATGCACCGAAATTTGAAACCCCGATCTTTCCATGTTATTCGTTTCAAGGCCTTGCATATCAATTTCAGCAAGAGTTGCAGAAGGGTGATCGAATTGGGTTGCCAAACGTCTGTCTTTAATATTGGTTATTAATAATATTGGTTAGCAATATTGGCTAATGTGATGTCACCTATTCTCTATACCTTCACTAACCAAATCTGAAGGAACATTTGTGAAAAACGATAAGACGTCTAAAAAAGCCATAATATGGTCATCAGGAATTTGAGTTTTGTTTATGCAATCTTTAAAGTATGTTAATTTTCAACAGAATATTTATAGGAAGGTAAGGAGTCCGAAATTATCCTGTTCACTGTTTTGGCTAAAGTATATGTACATCTATGTAAATTATTCCGAAAAACCTTTGTTAGTTCGAATCACGTGTGTTACAAGTGAAGTACCCTGGGTTACAGATGGATTTTACGGTAGATTAATCTGGATTATACCTAATTAACTAATTTTCGACTTGTGCTTTCCTCAGTGTCGGTCTTACGAACTTTTCTTCTGGAATATTATTTTACAGCTCTCGCATCCCTATGGTCCGACCCTTTTAAAAAATTTTCTATCATTATAAGCCCTAAATTATTCAGGAAATCTTACAATTTAATGCATAGTTTTAAAGCAAACATGAAATATTTTGTATCACCTACAAAACAATCAGCGGAGCATCCATCTACAAGATTGACCCTCTTGAAGTCGACCCTTCTGGTTGAAATACTTTCTTTTGTACATTTCCACAAGTAACACAACATTATATTTAATACAACCTGAATAAGCATATAGATCCAAATGATGATTGAGAAGGCCGCAGTCTTTCTGCTTCTTCTTATTTGTGGCTTCCTCTTTTAGATAACCGTGTTCCAAATAGATCATATAAATTATAGTAAATCATTCAATAATTACCCGGGAGAATCCAATCGTCTTTTCGCAATCCCAAATCATGCAGAACCCCAAATATATTCCGAAATTTTTTAACCATTTTCAATGATATCCCACTAAAAGCTCGTATCATCAAAAATCATTAAAAATGGAAGGGAAAGGAGGGGGCGCATACTTAGGACATTACATTTTTATTTGTATTTTTTATGAAGTAAAAGAATGGTACAAGGTCATTATAAATCTGTGTAAGCACTGATCGATGGAGTACTTGATTATTCTTAAAATTAAATATATAAACTAAATAAAATAAATGAATAGAGTCGAATTTAGAAGTCTACTTCTGTAGAGAAGTTGGTCCCGATAAGTCAATTTTCAAATCATCAACATATTTGGGACAGATGCAATGTTGAAATTAAATTAACAGGTAAGCCGTGAACAAATTAAGGATGAGGAGTGCCAGAATAGAACCCTGAGCAATTCCAAACTTGTCCTCTAACCATTCAAAAGCCCACCACTAGTATTAAAAATTCTGTGAGAACGATTGTTAAAATAGGACTCAAGCCATTTGATAACAGTCCCACTCAGACTACTATGCAGAAAAAGACAGAATCCATGACTGCTTCTCTTGTGTCTTTCTCTTCGAAACAGCGGATACTTGTAAAATACAATGAGACTGGAGTGTATATTGCTAGTTAGCCAGGAATTAGGAACAGCTATTAAATAGTGGATACAAGTGCTGAAAAAATGTTTGAATTCTTGAAAATGTGTGAACGGAGACTGGACGCTAACATAGCAAATAGTTAAGGTATCATTTAATGTATAAAGAGAAACATTTAACACAACAACATTTCAAAAATAGAGAGCTCCCGAAGCATGCGTAAAGAATGGCTAAGAAAATAAATCATGATCAACACACTCCGTCATAGGTGACAACAGTTCAAATTAGAAGGTCGGCAGTGAATACAAGTGAGGAAGATATTAAAAGTAGAATGAACAATGAAAAAATAAATATCGTAGATCTAGAGACAAATTTTCAATAAAAGTGAACATGAATTAGTAAATTGATATCCAGATTTTCCGAAAGTTGTGAATATTGTAAAGGTATTAGAATAATTAAGATATCACAGGCCAACAATTCTCAGAACCAGAGACCAGACCTACTATACCCGAAGGTTTTTGCTGCGCTGAATCCGAATCTGACCTCAGAAAAATTCCATCACCC
>NC_046663.1:25043255-25115723 GCF_010883055.1 Belonocnema kinseyi
GGTGTTTTAACGTTGTTACGAAACTGCGAAAATACTTAACTTCAATCAATGATATATCGATGAAAAAAAAACTATCTTGAATCTGAAAAATGGATTTCAGAGAGCAATGGTGCTCCTTTGTGATGCTTTCGCCCGTTTTTGAAAAAAAAATTTATTCAAGATTCTATGTAACCTCAAATATAGCAAAAAACGGTGTTTTTTGCACTTTTAGGTTACAATATCTCGAAAACTGAGGGTGATGGAATTTTTCTGAGGTCGGATTCGGATTCAGCTCAGCAAAAACCTTCGGGTATACTAGGTCTGGTCTCTGGTTCCGGACCTTTGTCAAATTTTGTCGGCCTGTGTATTCTAGATACGAAATGTTTCAGTTGGCCTCATGGTTTTTCTCGTTCTTGATTTTTTCAAGTTCGATTTTCAATTTCTTTAAATTAATATATGCTCTTAAAAAATTAAAAATCTGACTTGAAAAAATCAAGAACGAGAGTAACCAAGAGGCGAACTGAAACCAAGGCATTTCGAGCGTGTCCCGTTTTGATCGCGGGAGGCTCAATTATGCTCAAAATACCAATTTCTACATTGAAAGATACTAGTTTAAATATTAGATCAAGTTAGATCAAGTTATTTTTCCAAACAGACATCAAATTTCCAAAAAATGACACTATCATACAACTGTATAGGAATAATACTAACATAATATATAATGAATGTTAATATTGTACTTATAAAATATTATATTAATATAAATGAATAGTTAACTAAGTTTTCATAGAAATAGTTAAACTTTCAACTAAAAACAATTAGTTTTCTGCAACAAAAAAATTTTGAATCAAATACATAACTGAACACAAACATTTTTTAAATTGTTTTCAACATAATAGTAAAATTTGAAACCAAAAAATTACAGTTTCATCCAAAAAGCTAAATTGTATATTAAAAAAAGGCATTTCTAATAAAATACATGAACCTTGCACAAAAGAAATTTATTTTCCATGAAGACTAATTTTCTGAATAAAAAATTAATGTTTAATCATAGTTAAATTTTCGACAAAAAAGATTAATTTTCTACCAAGAAAGAAGAGTATTCAATAAAATACAAAAAACTTTAACTAAAAAAAACACTTTTTATTTAAATATAGAATAGTTAAATTTGTGGTTAACAAAAATTGATTTTTAACCAAAAAGAAAATAAATTTTCTACAAAATAGTTACATTTTCAGAAAAACAAATTTATCCAACTAATTGATGAATCATCAACCAAACAAAAATATGAGAAAAAAAACGTTAAAATTCTTTGAAGTCGCTTGAAATTAATTGAAAATTTGTTGGAATGTTCTAAAAATATCCTGAAAATTGTTGAATCCTTTAAAACCGCTTAAAATTTTTGAAAGCTCTTGAAAATTCCTTACAAGTTTAAAAATACCTTAAAAGTTTTCAAATCCTTTAAAATCTGACACTAAATTATTAAAATAATTTGAAAATTACTTGAAATCTATCAAAATATCCTAAAATATACATCAAATCCTTTCAAATATCATTCTAAATTACTGTGATCAATTGAAAATTCCTTGGAATCTTTTAAAATTCTCTCAAATTTTTCGAATCCTTTAAAATCTTTTCAAATACCTAGAACTTTTTATAAAGATTTCTAAAGTATTTAAAATTTTTTTAAATAACCCTTTTAAAATTGGCTTAATTCTTTGAAAATCCCTTAAATTATGAAAATCAGTTGGAAATTCCTTGACATTTCTAAAAATATTCTCAAATATTTAAAATCCTTAAAAATATTTTGAAACCTTTTAGATTTGTTAAAGCTCTTGAAAATATCTTAAAATTTAAAACACCCTGAAATATTTTAAATCCTTAAAAAGCTCACACTAAATTATTAAAATAATTTGAAAATTACTTGAAATCTATTAAAATATCCTAAAACATACATCAGATCCTTTAAAATATCATTCTAAATTACTGTGATCAATTGAAAATTCCTTGGAATCTTTTAAAATTCTCTCAAATTTTTCAAATCCTTTAAAATCCTTTCAAATACCTAGAACTTTTTATAAAGATTTCTAAAGTATTTAAAAAATTTTTAAATAACCCTTTTAAAATTGGTTTCATTCTTTGAAATTCCCTTAAATTATGAATATCGGTTGAAAATTTCTTGACATTTAAAAAAATATTCTCAAATATTTAAAATCCTTAAAAATCTTTTTAAATCTTTTAAATTTGTTAAAGCTCTTGAAAGTATCTTGAAATATTTCAAATCCTTGAAAAGCTCACAATAAATTATTGAAATAATTTGAAAATTACATGAAATCTATAAAAATATCTTAAAATATATCAAATCCCTTAGAATGTCATATTAAATGACTGTAATCTATTGAAAATTCCTTGGAATCTTTTTAAATTCTCTAAAAATTTTCAAATCCTTTAAAATCTTTTGAAACACCTACAACTTATTTTTTTAAAGATTTCTAAAGTATTTTGAAATTTTGTTAAGGAAACCATCTAGGTGTTTCAAAAGATTTTAAAGGATTTGAAAAATTTTAGAGAATTTTAAAAGATTGCAAGGAATTTTCAATTGATTACAGTAATTTAATATGACATTTTAAGGGATTTGATATATTTTAGGATATTTTAATAGATTTCAAGTAATTTTCAAAATATTTCAGGGTATTTTTTAAATTTCAAGAAATTTTCAAGAGCTTTAACAAATTTAAAAGATTTTAAATATTGAAGAATATTTTTTAAAATTTCAAGGAATTTTCAACTGATTTTCATAATTGAAGGGAATTTCAAAGAATGAAACCAATTTTAAAAGGGTTATTTAACAAAAATTTTAATACTTTAGAAATCTTTAAAAAAATAAGTTGTAGGTGTTTCAAAAGATTTTAAAGGATTTGAAAAATTTTAGAGAATTTTAAAAGATTCCAAGGAATTTTCAATTGATTACAGTAATTTCATATGACATTTTAAGGAATTTGATATATTTTTAGATATTTTCATAGATTTCAAGTAATTTTCAAATTATTTCAATAATTTAGTGTGTGCTTTTTAAGGATTTGAAATCAGCCCTTAGTTTCTATTGAAAAATAGCATGGATTTTTCGGTTGAGTGTAATTAAGGCATCAACCACTGAATTTAACTTCGATAATCGGAGGGGTAGTAGGCTGAGTGAGTGGTGGTGCTTTGATAATTTGATAAGGGTTGACAGCATCATCCTTAATAATTGGTGCATGAGGACCCCTGTAAATTAAATCAACGATGGCCACAAGGTCCTCGTTAGTCTTTATTGGAAGACCATAAATTTCAAGCCTAGTATGTAAAGCAGTTTGATCATTAACATTCAGCGAATGATTAAGCGAAACCACTGTGGACTTAAGGTCTTTGACTTCCTTCTGAACATGGCGAATTTCCTCAATTTTCACTACAGAACCGACTTCAAGAGAATCTAAGCAACGACTGTTATTTGAGAGGTAAGTCTTCATTTCCAAATAGGTGAAGTTTAACTTTTCGTTAATATCCTGTTGTCTGGTTTCAAATTCACTGAATGTCGCTAAAATCTCACAAGGCTGCGCAAGTGGTTTACTTTGAGCCTCCGTGCCCACTTGATGTATGGGTCAAACGAGAACCGGATGTATAGCAGTTGAATTGACACGAGTAAGAGGAAAGGGTACAGAATTTCCATTATTGACGTCCAGAGAACACCTAATCTCATTATTGACAACAGCGTTAATATTCATTGCCTAAGAGGTGGCCCTAGTACCCGAAAAATGACATCCTTTACAGACATAATAAATCTGCCCTATTTTAGGTTTATCAACAGCCTCTCATGCGATGTCAACATTAGTACAGGTCAAGTGGGTGAGATTGTCACTGCTTGACACGGGCCAGAACTTTAGGAATACATCTCGAAATTACTACTATGCGCAGCGAACATGCTCCTATGGTAATGTCCATAATACGTAATGAAAAAGAAAAAGTTTTAAAAACGTTTGCACAGATTAGAAAGAATTAAACAAATTAACAAAAAGTTATAAGTCACAAACAAACTGGCCAAGAGCACTTTTACGACATAGCAACTACAATCACCGCAAAAACTGAGATCCTAAAGGAATCTCATCATACTGAAGCATTGCAAATCGAAACCTCCGTAACCAACTGAACCCTGCCGTTGAATGCTACCGGTGCTAAAGTCATAAAATTAACATTCCATTTCTCCAGAAAAATGAACGAGGTTTTCCACAGATCACTATGGAGTAGGATAAGAAATTAGTTTCTTGAAATTTAAAAGCTCCGAGCGCAAAGCCAGAAAAACTGGGGTAATGAATATATATTAAAACGTTTATTTTTCGGCCTGTCGTCATTACAAAATCGCATGTCGGTACTTTCACGCTTTGCTACGCATTTCCAGCCTGTTCCTCTGCGGCTAATAACGAATAATTATGAAATTTTTACAATATTTACCATTTTCTCCTATTTAGAGTATTTCATTCTTTACTGCTGATGCTCCTTCCTTCTCTTCTTCTCCGTCTTACCCAACACACCCTTTACCCATACTAATGCCCTTTTGTCCCCCCTTTCATGCAAGAATACTCCATTCACACAACCTCTTTCCTCTAGAATACGAGAACCTTTTATAATCCTTCATGCATCCGTATCTCATCCTCACTATAAGTTCCTAACTTCCTTCCTCTCCTTCTTCACACAAATATTGCGCTCTCTCCTTTGGCATAATCCACACATAGTTGCCTTTAACCTTGACTCTCTTTTTCTATCCGCCCCTTCTGCCTTTGCTCTCTCCATTCAGCGAACTTAGATCAATGTAGATCGAAGGTAAAGGATTTTAAACCTCCGGTACTAGAAAGACAGTAATCCTTTTCTCGAACCGATTAAAGCGTGTGGACATAAAATTTAATAGGATTACTGAAATGTTCTCAGTCGTAGTCCCTAATTCTCGTAGCTTTGCAAGTTTTTCAGAAAAAAAATTTGATTGAGGTCCGTTATCTAACATTATCCTGCGTGTTTAAGGTTTTCCTTGACTATCAACAATATCGACGAAGGCAGTGGATAACAGATCATGCGACGCTGTATGCACGTGCATATTCTAAATCAAATACTTGCAGTTAATTTTGTCCAAATTATCTGTTTTCTCAGAGTTCATATGCAGCAGAGAATTGTTGCCCTTTCCACATTTTCTGCAGTCTCCACCACGACAATTGCTGCGCTGATCATTGGGTGAAGAAAAATAAAAGAAAGAGACGATGCTTCACCAAAATTATTACGATCTTTAGGAGATAGTTTCGAAAAGCTTTCGCACGAATAAATACTTTGCTCACCTTGGCTGTGATAGCAACGGAGCTTGTTGGAATTAACAAGATATTCATGTTGTGGATGTGACCTGTTATTATTTTGATGCGAGCTCGTACTATTGTATCTTACATCTGATTTTGTTTTTGATTTGGATTATGATCTTAAGGGCGCGGAAATTTAGTAGATTTCATTTTGTCAAATTGCGCTCAACGTTGCACAAATTCCATAAATCGTTTCATTGTGAGAGCTGCGGATTCACATGTTAACCGATTCGCTTAACGCGTGAAGCGCTTGCATCTGTTTCTGTAGCATCTGTTTCTAAATCAATAGATTTAGTTTTTCAACATATTGAATTTAAGTGTTGCTGTCAACCAGAGCTCTAAATGTATCAGCGAAACCTATGAAAATCTCTTATTTCCCAATAAATTTAATTAAATTAAGAAACGGTTGCTTATAACCGTGAGCAGTTTTGTAATTTCTGATTGTCGTCGATGACAAAAACTGATCTCCATTCTGGGTCAGTTACTCTGGATTAAAAGGAAAATTCGTTTTTTCTTTATTTTTGAAAAAATTTTGTTACTGAATATTTAACTATTCAATATATTTCTGTCATTACTTGATCCTTGCAGTCTCGAGAGATCACTCGATGATAACGATTTAATAATTGTTTAATTGTGTCCGTCAATAATTTGACACGTGGCCTATAAAGAATCATTTTTTACAAAGATATCTTTACCTAATTCATACAACTTAGATAAAACTTTAGCGTTCAATGCCGAACAATATAAAGTTTGTAGCCTTGAAACCTAAACTGTCTCAGAGCTCTGCATCCAAAACTTACGATATTAAATCTATACGATTTTTCAACAAAATGGTTCAATTTTAACAGGTAAAAATTAGTGTCAGACCAATCATTTCCATTTACAACAAAATGGTTATATTTTAAAACAAATAGTTGAATCTTTAATTTAATGAGAATACATTTTTAGAACAGAGTAGAATTTTCCACCAAAAAGATCAATTTTTTAGAAGACAGCTGAATTTTTAACCCAAAACTCTGCTACCGAAAAATATAAATTTGAAATGAAATTAGTCTTTAGACCAAACAAGTTGCAGTTCCTACCAAGTAGTTGAATTTTTAAATTAGAAAGAAGATATTTTTAAAAGACAGTTGAACTTGTAATCTGAAAAGATTATTTTTTTATCAACAAAAAGAATGTTCATAACAAAATTTGACCAAAAATGTGATATTTCAACAAAATAATTTAATATTTGAGTTTTTAATTGAAAAGATATCAGACATTTGCAACAACAAAAAAAAATTCATTTTTAATCTAGCACAATCTACCCACAATTAACAGTTGTTGTTGAGAATTCCACTATTTGGTTGAAAAATCCTTCCGATATAATATTATAAATATTTGGGTGGAAAATTCTAAAACAGTTTGAAGATTCTCTGATATTTCAGACTTCGAATTCTTTTTTTTTTAATGATAGGACAGTACATTAAAATTCTTATAATTTTGAATGTTTTACTTTTAACACATTTTTCTACTTGTAATCCAGTTAATTTCAAATAAGTTAGGTAATCCAAGTAAAAAAATGTGTAATCCAGATTAATGCAGGTAATTTAAAGTATAATTTACGTTGTCATCTATATTTTTTTAACTATTTCGTTGAATTTAATTAATAATAATTTTTTTTGTTAAAAAATATAATAATTCCCTTTTTTGTTAAAAGCTTATCTTTTAAAGCTCAAAATTTATGTATGTTGTTGAAAACTGTTCTTTTCAGGGAGAAAATTAGCCTCCTTGGTTGAGGAAAACAGCTACTTTGTAAAGTATGAATCGACTTTGTAGAAAATTTAACTATATTATGCTAAATTTGTTTTTTTGTTTGTTGGAATTACTTTTTCTAACTGAAATTTCAACTACTTGGTTAGAAATTCATCTACTTGTTGAAAAACTGTCTTTTCGTAGAAAATCATTTTTGTTCCTTAAAAACTTATTTTCTTGTTTAAAAATTTCTTATACTTTGTTGAATATTATTTTGTCTTTGTTGGTATAAAACAATCTTCTTGGAGAATAAAACAATTTTTCTCAAAAGTATCCTTTTTCGTTAAAAGTTCGCCTGTTTTTTTTAAGCCGACTGCTTCTCGTTTAAAATTATATTCTTCAATGGTTGAAATATAAATTATCACATTTTTTTTGGTTGAGAATTGATCTTTTTTTGTTGAAAATTATTATTTCTGTAGAGAATTTATCAATTTTGTTGACATGTTATTTTCTTTGGTTAAAGTTTATCAATTTAGTTTAAAGATTACCCAATTGTTTGAAAATTGATCTACATTCGAATCTGGATTTATTGTTTCCAAAAATAGACGCCGCGTAGCAGAGACGAATGAGGTCAGATGCGGTAGGGGAGGGGTTTTGCGATGTTTAGTTACGCGTGAAAAACCAGAAAGTGAACCAGGAGAGGCAAAACAGTTCCGAGCCTCTGGATTTACAGATACCATCAGCATTCAACATCTAGGGTAATTATCCTCACTGAGGAGTAATCTCAGTGTTTAATTGCTGAATTTTAGAAATGTTTCACATATCTTTGTATATGCCTGCAATATCTATTTTAAGCTGCAAATTGGCGAAGGTTCAGAAATATTATTAGCTCAGTTCTTCGAATAATTAATTTACATATATTTTAAAGAACACAGCACAAACTATTTACAAGGCTGTAGAAAACAACAGTTAATATATAAATATAAAGACGACGTAGTAAAACATTTGAAAACAACAGCTGCCCGATTTATACAGAAATAAAATATCCTGGGTTATGTTCAGTTTTGATTTTCTCATCGTGAAGGGCTTAAGTTTAGAATTCCAGACTGATAATGTTCTTGAAGCTGATGAGACAACGCTTAATCTTGAGCAGATGTAAAAGATTTCATAAATTGGAAAGTAAAAGTAAAATTCCTCAAGGCATGAGGAACCCTTGCTGTAAATTATTTACAATTTGAATGTTCTTTCCTATCTGGTATTTAAAATTATTTGTTATTTTAGCACTAAACACTCGGGTAATCCGGTATAATCCACATCTGCTGAATCGCATTTTGAAGAGTTGTTTCTTTTCTGACTTATTGTGATAAGCAGAGAGCGGACGAGCCCAATTTGAAGTTGCGCACCGAGCCTAGGCTCGTCTGCTTCTAGACGCAGAACCGCCGCGCCGCATGGAGGGAATTGATGGGAGAACGTCGTGTGTGCCCTGCGTATGCGCACTCTCCCCCACTTCCTCCCATGCGGTGCAACGGTTCTGCGTCTGGAGGGAAGCGAGCCTAGGCTCGGTGCGCAACTTTAGATTAGGTTCGTTAACTGTCTGGTGATAAGTAATAAATTGATCATTTTCTAAATTAAGGAAATTTGGTAAATAAATAAAGGAATTATTAATAACCTATACTTAAAGGTTGAAAATATTTGGATTCAATTTTAGAAATCTTCAACTTGTATTGTTCTGGAGGCCACCCTTGGACGCCAAGGCCCTTAAGAGCGAAAATTGAACCACCTCGATCGTTTGCAGCAAATTGTGCGATTGTTGATACATATAAAATATTAAATTCAGGACCCCCGAAAGCGCATGAGCTGACTCTTTGTGCAGGTATGGGAATAGATTGTAATATTTTCTTAGTGCGTGGATCAACTTGAATGACCTTAGGAAAGTTAAAAATATTATTTTTATTTAAAGCTTCATTTTCGAAAATATTTTAAAAAATAGTGAAAAATTCTTACTTCGCCACCTCCATTAACAGGCACCCAGAGTTTACCACCTCTGTCAACTGTCAGACGACGCGGAAAACCCTTCATTTGTCCTGTCCGTTTAAAGGCGACCATACTGTTCACTAAAAATGGTGATTTAAATACGCATTAAATTATAAAATCTTACATTTTCAATACATGTATTTGGGAAGAATTATTTGTCAAAAATTTATTTGTTTGATTGAAAATTTAACTATTTGGCTGAAAATCTGTTTTCTTATTTAAAATTAGTTTCATTGACTGAAAATTAAATTGTTCCATTTTTTGTTAAAATCCATCTTTTGTTGTTGTTAAGGATTTAACCATTTAATTTTTAATTGATATACTTTTCCTTGAATGTAGCGCTCTTTGGTTCAACTATTTTTCAACTAATTTTGTTTAAATTGTTATTTCTTATTCACAGTTACTCTTTTCAACTAATAATTTAACTATTTCTATTTTTCGAATCCATCCTTTTTTGTTAAAAATTCTACTATTTTATTGAAATGTCTTCCTTTTATGCAAAGGTTTGGTTCAAAAGTTATTTACTCTGGTTCAAATATTAATGACTGTGCTAAAAAAATCGCTTTTCAAGTTCAACATTAACTTTTTAAGCCTAAAATTTTAGTACTCTTTTTAAGTTCTAAATTAAATTTTTTGAGATAAAAATTCAGATATTTTAGAAAATTCATGTATTTTGTTGAAAGTTCGCCTTTTTTTGGTATAAAACTTAAATTCTTGATTGTAAATGTATGTTTTTGGTTAAAAAAATAATTACTTTTGATTAAAAATTAAAGTATTTTCTTCAAAATTAACCATTTTATTTAAGCTTAGGTACTTATTAAAAATTCGTGTCCTTGAATAACAATTTCTTTTTTCAACTTAAAATTTCACTAATACCATTTTTCATTAGAAACGCATTTTTCTTTGTTAAAGTTTTCACTTTTTGTTAAAAATTTTATATGTTTTGATAAAAATTAAGCTTTTTTGGTAGGAAATTAATAAACTTTTCTTGAAATTCACCATTTTGGTTTAAAATTCTTTTTTTTGTTTGTTAAAAAATGCATCTGTTATAGTAGAAATTTAATTTTTTTGTTGTTGAGAAAATGAAACTGTTTAGTTGAAACGTAATTCGTTTTGGTTAAAATATCAATTAGTTTGTTGAAAATTTATCTTTGTGTTAGAAAATTAATTTTCTTTCTTGAAAGTTTATCCGATTGGTCAGAAATTAAAATATTTGGTTGAAAGTTAATTTTTAAAAATTAATAATTAACTAGTTTAATTTTTGGTTGAAAATCCATATTATTTTGCTAAAGATTCAACTATTTAATTTAAAATGCATATACATTGTTAACATTTTATCTTTTTTGACTAAATATTGACCTACTTAATTTAAAATTATTTATTTAGGTCGAAAATTCTTTGTTTATAAAAAGTCATCCGTGATGGTAGAAATGTTCTGGGTTTTGAAAGAAATGTAACTTTTTTGTTAAAATGTATTTTATTTTCGTTGAAGATTCAAACTATTTTGTTGAAAAAGCGTTTCGTTGATTTTTTAATTTTTTTAACTAAAAATGTTACTACTATATTATGTTTGGTTAAAAAAAATAATGCACTTAGTTGAAACTTCGAATTTTGAACTGTAGAATTTCTGAAAATAAAACCAAGAATCGGAAGATCAATTTTGGAAAACCACGGTCAAATGTTCCTATTGAAATTTGAGAAAAGATTTAAATTTTCCCTGAAAAGAAAAGGTATTTTCTTTTTCGGATAAAAATAAGAAAGAGGAAATTTAAATGAGAATTTTTTATTTTTGGACAAAAATAAAAGAGAATAAGATGAATAGGAATTTTTATTTTTTGGACACAATTAAAAAGAAGGGGAAACAATGAAAATGTAACCAATCAAACCTTCTTCATTTCTTTTCATTGGTTTAAAAAGAAATCTTGTTTTTTAGGAAATTTTTTTATCTTTTTTAAAGTTTCAATAAAAACATTTTATTCTGGTTGCCCAAATTTCGTCGTTGGATTCTTGGTTTTAGCTTCAGGGATTCTTCACACTCATTTAATTATTGGACGTTAAATAGAATTTTTAATTTGCTTTTACTCTCATTTGAATGTCTTTAATTTTACTTCGACTTTTTAAAAAGAAAAGTAATCTTGTTAGCTAAACTTTAAGTAATTTTTTGTAATTAAAAACTTTGGTTAAAAATAAATAGTGTCTATTGAAAATTTATTTTCTTGTTTAGAGTAAAGGTTTGTGACTGAAATTATAAAAAATTAAAAAAGTCTTATTTGGTGCAAATTTTTTTCTCTCGAAAATTCGTCTCTTTGATTGAAAATTCATCCCTTGTATTTAAAATTTAAGTACTGTGGTGTAAATTAGTTTTTTTTCTTTTAGTTTAAATATTTTATTTCAACCTAGAATTGAACTATTTTTTTTTTGGTTGAAAATTTATCTTTTTTATTAGAAGGTTTATATATTTGTTAAAAATTGGTCTTTTTGTAATCAAAGTTTTTATTTTTGGCTGAAAATTTCGGTTTTTTCGTAGATTCCCTGAACTCTCGCTTTCAGTCAATTCTCGGGGGTTTCCCGCAAATATCCTGGGCCACAAGTGGAGGGAATCCGAAAGTAAACACTTAAGGTCGACTGACCCAAGAACGGGGAGAAATAATTCGAAAGTTATGTGAAATTCTTTCTTGGCTTTAAAAATAATTTTTTCGTTGACAATTAAATTCTGAATAGGGATTTTGGTGAATAATGATCATTTGGTCTCAGATGAGATAAGTTTAAAGATTAAATATAAAAAATTTCTTTAAAAAGTTATAACTTAGATTTTAGGACAGGAAGTTTTCGTAAAGAATTATTCTTTGACTTGATGTAGAGAATTTATAACATGAAACGGAACTTTTTGAATACTAACCCGAGTAAAAATGCTTTGACTTGAGTTCGACTTGGTTATGTCTTGAGTTCGTCTTCAAGACATCGATATATGGCTGCGTCTCAAAACTAAGTCGAGACATATGATTTGTCTTACTTTTCTGGCCATGACAGGTAAAATGGCGTTTACTTGTCTTAAGTCGAGTCTTGTCTTAGCTAAGACGACGTTTACTTGACTTAAGACGAGCCTTGTCTTGGCTGAGATTACCGAACCGTTTTTGGCTCATAAATGAGATTTAAATTAATGAATGAAAAATTTGTAATTATAGAATTAGTTATTTTTAATTTAAAGTTCAGAATCGGTGGGTCTGAACGAGTTTTTTTTCTAAGAATTTTCTTTAAAAAAATATAAATTGTAAATTTCTAGAAGGATCTCGTAAGCTGCTAGAAATACGTAAAAACAAACAAAATATTTAGTATCATCGTGAAACAAGTATAATACAAATAACAATCTGTAAATAAGTTGATTTGATATGTATATTGTATAAAAATATACAAGATTGTTTAGGCATTAACAAAGATTAGCTTTTATGACTGTTAGAAAGAAACTTCTTTATGGCAGGAATACGCTTGAAGTTATAAACCGCACGTGTTGAAGTCATAAAAATACGACTCAAGAGATAAATTTATGTCTTCAAAACATAAAAGCTTGTCTTCAAGACATAAATTGAAGTCTGGCTTCGTCTCAAAACTGAGACATGCTCAAGTCGACCTTTTCGACTTCAGCATGTCTTGATTGGGGGCAATTCAAGTCGAACTCAAGTTGAAGCATTTTTATTCGGGAACTCACCAAATCTTCCTGATCTGGAGTGAAAAGTGTAGGCATCGATGTTATAATTTGACTCAGAATCGACGTAATAGACTGTGGGAGGATTAGTCACATGTGTTTCCCACACGAATCCACTGCTCGAACTGACATCCGTAATGTGTCTTCTCAAACCCAGTTCAGAATTCAAAGAGGTCAAATTTCCCAATTTAAGTCCATCAACGTTGATCGTCCCTGGAATATAATATACAATTTGAAATTTAATAATTAACCAATGGGAAACAGCTCTAGTAATGTGCTGGAACACTCGGTTATCTAAACTATCAATCTGAAGAAATCCGATAATCCACAGTTATTCGGTCTAATCCACTTTCAATCTTGTGTTAATCCAATCTTTCAGAGTAATCCGCTCCTAAGCGAAAATAATTTTCTTGTCAGACAGAGTCATCCACTTCTAACCTGGAGTTGTCTACTTCTAATTAGGAGTAGTCCAATTACACCACAATAATTCCCTTGTTATCCACTTATTATACAAGCCAATCTGCAGTTATTTTAATCTAAGTTTAAAGTTTAATCTACTTCTTATGTGGTGTAATTCACTTGTAATTCACTTGTAATTCACTTTTTCTCTGGTAAAAACCCTTTTTCTAATTCACATCTGATCTAGAGTAATCAACCAGTAATCCATTTCTAATTGGAGCACTCCACTTGTAATGTACTTATAATACAAGAAAATCTATTGTAATCTAGTATTAATCGGCAGGAATACACTTTTTATATGGAGTTACACACTCGTAATCCACTCTTTTTTGGAGTTATTCACTCTTCATACAAGCTAATTTAATGTAAAGTGGATACTGAGGTTGGCAAGGAATACGCCGAACTATATTGTCAGGAGTGAGACATCAAGAACGAGTTTATGGATTATAACAGGGAGTCGAGCGTGTAAATATGAGGAGAAATTTTCGGAAGAAGGAGAAAGTAAATTGTTTAGAGAGTGTTGGTGGGAGAAGGAAAACAGACACAGTGGTGCAAAGATGGAGGTGGCAAGGGAAAGGTATTTTAGAACGAATGGATTGAAAATGGATGGAGTTAGCAGAATGCACGAGGAAGGAAGGATGGTATATGAGTTGGTTCAAAAGAATGGCATATAGAAAGAGAGGGCAGAAGGAGAGGAGAGAATAAGAGAGTCAAGGTATAACAGAAACTATGTGTGGATTATGCCAAGGGAGAGAGTGCAATATTTGTGTAAGAAAGGAGAGCAAGGAAGTCAAGAACTTATAGCGAGAATGAGATGCGGGTGTATAGAGAAGTATAATAGGTTCTGACTTTCTAGAGAAAAGAGAATGTGTGAATTGTGCAGGAAGGGGGATGAAAATTGGAGCATTGGTTGGAGGAATGTGAAGAGGTGGAAAGGAGAGGAATAAGCTTGGAGGTATTGTTGCATGGAAGGGGTGACAAGAGGGCAGTAGCATGGGTAAAGGGGGTGTTGGGTAAGATAGAGAAGAAGAGAAGGAAGGAGAAAGAGGAATGGCGAATGAAAGATTGTAAATAGAAGAGGAAGTAGAGGTAAGAGAAATGTAAATATTGTAAATAGTAGTTAAGTATTAGGTGTTAGCAGCGGAGACAGAGGTTGGTAATGCGAGGCATAGCGACAAAAGAGCGTGCGAGGCGAGGCGCAGCGAGGAAGGTTAGGCTATAGGAGTGAGTGGATTAGTTATAAAGTGTGGTTAGATGGTATTTTGTAAGACGTTGTTGCAAGAAAATTCTGTGAAAAATGGAAGTGTAAGCAAGTCAATTTTTTAAGGCCACCATTTTTAATCCACTTCCAATATACACTTGTCATTCGAAATAATCCACTTGTAATGCAAGAAAATTCAGTGAATACACTTGCAATTAATTCGAATTAATTTTCGCAATGATCGTACTAATTAAATTGGAATCCAGCGTTATCCATGTAATCTCATTAATTTATGTTATTATTCTAAATAGTGATAACTACTTTGTTGACAATTTTTTAAAAATTAATATACGATGTAAATTTAATTCGATGCAAATTCAAATATTTAAAAAAAAATAATGATTGGAAATTAGTTCTCTTATTTAAAAATGTAACAACTCATTTTTCAGTTTATAATTGATCTTTTTACATTCTCATCCGAGAAGGTATTAGATTTGTATAAAATTTGAACCCGCAGTTTTTGTCAAATATCCAGGGTTTGAGACTCCCTGAATGCGAAAATCAGGTTTTACGAATGTGCTGGATCTGTCAGTCTGTCTTTCTGTATTTCTGTATGTGGATGGTTTTTTTGTTAACACGATAACTTTTGAAAGAATTGACTGATTTGATTTTCCTTTGCTAAATTCTTTTATTATCAGAAAATGAAGGTCGAGTTCTTTAGACAGCCATTTTGGATACAAATTGAAAAAGTGAGCACATTTTCGAAAATCAAAAATTATATTTTTTCATTTAACTATTTCACAGTATTTCCAAGTTTCTCAATTATTTTTTTTCACGATTAAAAGAAAAACAAACAAAACTGTCAAAACATTATTTATGACAAATCAATTCATTTTTACATTCTCATCAGAAGAGGTACGATATTTGTGTAAAATTCCCCCCACCCCCTTCCCCAGTTTTTGTCAGATATTCACGTTTGGAGACCCCCTTAATCCGAAAAACAGGTGCATGATTGAAAAAAATGACATGTTGGGTTCAAAATAACGTACAAGAAATTGGAATCGAAAAAATATTATATGGAAAATTTCTCTTTTTATTATAATTGTTTATATTATAAACAATTTTAGTGTACAAATGCAGTAATCAGGCATTTTTTTGACAAAAATATTCGTTTTATTCTATTTCAATTTTTCGCTGTTAGGAAATTTATAATAATTTTTAAAAAATTTATAATTTGTTGAATAATTTTGTGGTTTCCATACAAATTTAATAAACAAATGCCTTATTCGTGCGTTTGTCGACAGAAAAAATTGGTTTTTTCAATGCCAGTCTTTTCAGTTGGGAACTTCATGACAGTTTCAGCAAAATTCATAATTTGTTGATCAATTTGATGATTGTCTTAAAACAAATTTCATAAACAAATGCATTATTGGGGCATCTGTCGATTGAAAAATTCTGTTTTGTTTCGATATCAGACTTTTAATTGGGATTTTCATAATAAATTCGGCAACATTCATGGTGAGTTGACAAATTTTATGATTTTTTAAAACAAAATCAATAAACAAATGCATTCTGGAATCTGTGGACGGAAAAATTAGTTTTTCTTTCTTCAATTTGAATCTTTTTATTTGGGAGGTTCATGATGATTTCAGCGAAATTCATAATTAGTTGATAAATTATATATTCTTTCAAAAACAAATTTAATAAATAAATGCATTATTCTGGAATCTGTGGACGGAAAAATTCGTTTTTTTTTTCTTCAATTTGAATCTTTTTATTTGGGAGGTTCATGATGATTTCAGCGAAATTCATAATTAGTTGATAAATTATATATATTTTTTAAAACAAATTTAATAAACAAATGCATTATTCGAGCATCTGTCGATAGACAATTACTTTTTTTCTATACCCTAATTAAAACTGTTAAAATAGAAAAAAAATAAATTTTTCTTTGGACAAATGTCTGATTAATACATTTGTTCATCAAATTTGTTTAAAGAAATTATAAAATTTTTAAATTATTATGAATGTTGCTGAAATTCTCATTAAGTTCCCATTTGAAAAGACTGGCATGGAAAAACCCAAATTTTTCTGCCGACAAGTGCCCGAGAAATTCATTTGTTTATTAAATTTCTTTGAAAAACTATAAGATAATTGAAGCCAAATTGGGAACTTTGCTACAAATATCATTAAGTTTCGAATTTTTTAAAAATGTACATTGAAAAAAACGAATTTTTCGGTCGAAAAATTTCTGATTACTGCATTTGTTCATAAAATGTGTTTATAATATAAAGAATTATAATTATGATCCATTCAAATTTGTTGTAATATAACTAGAAAAAACGTATTATTCTCATAAATCATAGAAAACATTTTTTCAACAAATAATTTGCTTATAAAAAATTCTGTTACTTAATATATAATATTGGAACATCTTTAGCTAATATGAGATTATAAAACTTAAGCGATTTTAACATTTTTGCTATTATTGACGAGCGCTGTGCACGCCAAATAGATAAAATGGCAATTTTTTCGTTATATTTGTTTATTTATAAAAAATTGAAAATCTAATTAAAAAATCAGGTTCGAAAGCTTTCTTAGAAATCTTAAAAGCTTTTTTAAATTTTTGTTGTTCAAATCGCTCAATATTTGTGGGCTATACGTTATTCTGAACCAAAAATGTCCTTTTTTTTCTTACTGTGGTTCGGGAATGTGAAAATAAGATAATATGAACCCATTCGGCACAAAATTTGGCGACGTTTTTACGACATCGTTACATCGTTACGAAATCTTTACGACAACTTTACGACATCCTATGTCCATGTCGTTAAGTCGTATTTACGATATCGTAAATATGTCATATCATCTGACGATGTCCTTACGATATCGTAAAGATACTGTAACGACATTGACATAGGATGTCGTAAAGTTGTCGTAACCATGTCGTAAAGAAGTCGCCAGATTTTTTGCTCACTGGGAACTCTCATCTAACATAACGCTGCTGAAGGTTGGTTGAACTTCTCAGCATAACACAATAACCAGGTATGAATCTAGGTTAGAAATAATTGCCTCCCCCCCCCCGCCTCAAACTCTCGTCAATCGAAGTTTTGTCGGTCACTGAGGTAGGGATTTAATTTAGAAGTTGAAAAAAGGTAAGGCTGATGTGTAGACTGTATATGCACGAGATGCGTGATGAGAATGTATTCGTTAAAGCCGAAGGAGCTTTAACAAAAAGGAAGTCACAATCACCAAATTACTGTTGTCGATTTTAGAAATGACTTTTAACAAGTTTCATTTTTTGAACTTGAAATAACGTCTGATAATAATAAAACATTTAATAATCAATAATAAATAAGGAAACAAATTGCGTTCATTAAAGAAAAATATGTTTATTAAAATATTTGAAAATTCGAAATGGATTTAAATTAATAAATAAAATGAATATTATCTTGTATACATATATAATATAAAATAATAAAAAATTCAGACTATTTTCTTTTCAAATGTTTAAAAATTACACAAATATTTATATGTCTCATCTAATTGCGCATAAATAATAATTTTTTGTGGTTAGTAGGAATGCATTGGGATTTAGGTTTAAAAATTCAGAAAAATCCGGATGAGTCTCATCTTTTACCCAGAATTATCAGGACATTATTTTTGTTAGGAAAAATTTATTAAACCTTTTCACTGAGCATTATTTAAATTCAAGGCCAGTTGCATAGCTGGCGCCGCCATACGGCGACCGTCAACTTATCAAGTTTAGTTTCGATGAAAATTAACAAGAAATTGAAATTTATGAAAGTTTACTAATTCTTTAAATAGTATCATGATAAGTTATTTGTAAATTTTCATTGTCTGATCTAAAATTCATGGTCCCTTTATCTTTAATAATATGAAACATTTCTAATATGTTCTTTCTGTCATACTTTCTTTTTAGATTAAATATTTCAACTTTTTTATCATTAAAATTAATTTTATGATCAAAATTAGTCGGGTGTTTACATAATCCTGCATTTCTTTGTCTTTTATTTTTCTCTGTTTAATTAGACTGTAATGAAATTTTTTGCAGTTTATTTTTATAGAAACTGTAATATTGATTTTTAGTCTCTCACATATTCTGAATATAGGCACGTTTCTAAAAAGTTAATTATTTTATTGGCAGATGGCTTTACAGTGAATTACTAAGATTCATCTTTTTGAAAGCAATCTAGAAGATTCGAAACATGTCATCCTTGTGTTGACAAATAAGTTTATCGTCCACATGGCCACAGTAAAAAGGAATTCTAATCGATTTATTTTTGATAATATCCTTTTATAAATTCTATAAAACATGTTCTGAAACCACTAATGATATGGGGCAACCTACCAGGGTTTCATATTGTTGATGTTAACCTTCATGGCTTTTTGAAGGTCAACTTTGTTTTTTTTTTATATGGAAATCTCCTTTTATTAAATCAGGAAACGATAGAGCGGAAGATTCTACGTTTAGGTACGTACCCAAGTCATAGGTCAATTGTAAGGTTCAAGGTCAGTTAAAGGTTATTTGAAATTAATAAAGTTTTCTAAGAGTTGAGTATAATTCGTGAAGTAAATTTCAACGAGGAATTCAATGGTGACCTTTATTTTGACGTTGAAGTTGACCTTCATGACTTTCCGAAGGTTAACTTTGTTTTTTAAATGGAAACACCCTTTTTTTACATCTGTGATCGATTGAGCGGAAAATTCTACGTTCAGGTACGTACCCAAGTCATGTGTCAATTGTAACGTTCGAGGTCAGTTAGAGGTTATTTGAAATTAACAAAGTTTTCCAAGAGGTCAGTGTAATTCCTGAAGTAAATTTCAACGAGAAATTCATTGGTGAGCTCTATATTGATGTGGTAATGATCTTCAGGCTTTTCTTAAGGCTTTTTTCAAGTATTTTGCGTTTACGTTTAGCATTGCCCAGGAAAAACGACGTGGACGTTGTAAATTCTGTTCTCTTTGGGGTGCTTGATTAGCGTGAGTCCCCTTGCCTCTCACGCTTCAGTAAAGATGTTCAAACTGAAAACCTTGAGCTTCTTAAAAAAAAGTATGCGATTATAAAAGTGAGTTACAGCACTACGAAACATCTCCGTATCAATCAAAGTAGCCTATTGCAGAATCCGTTTCTGTAATTCGTCTAAGCTTTGCTGTTGCGTTGAATATACTTTGCTCTTGAAGTAACCCCAAAGAAAATAGTCGAGAGGCGTCAGGTCAGGAGATCTAGCAGACCACTCGAATTCACTCCTTCTTCTAATCCGCCTTTGAGGGAACTTAGTATCAAATATGCTCGAACCTCCCTACCGTAATGAGCCGCTGCTCCGTCCTGCTGGAATCAAATATTTTGAAAATTATCGCCTGTAATCTCCCTTATTCTTGGTGCAATTTGGTTTCTGAGAAGCTCTTCATATGCACGGGCACTGAGATTGCCATCGATGAAGAAAGGGCCTATCAATGTATCATTTAAGGTACCGGCCCAAACATTAGTCTTTTGTAGATATTGTATGTGACTCTCCAACATCCAATCAGGATGTGTGTCGGACCAATATCTACATTTTTGCCTGTTAACTTCACCTTTTAAAGTGAAAGTAGATTTATCTGAAAATACTATATTGTACAAGCAAAGAGAATCTCTATCAAGTATGTCCATCATAATTTCACAAAATTCAACCTGACGATCAGGATCGTCTTCATTGAGCTCTTGTACCAGATGAATTTTCTTGATAGATCCACGATTCATAAAGCGCCTTACAGTTCTTTCAACTGTTGATTTTTAAACAAGATTTAACCCTTCTCCATTACCAAAAGTGCGATTAAAAAGCAAGCGACCTTGATCATAAGATCGAACTCGATCTCCTCAACTACGCATCATTAATACAGATACCCTCTCTCGTTCCGAAAGTTTAGCTTGAGCCATAATAATCTTTTAGCGAAAGATAGTGAGTATGTACACGAAATACGTAAATTTAGTTTCGATTCGTAATATTCGTATGGAACCTGGAACTTTTAATAAAAATTTTCTTATGATTTTACAATGTTCAAAACGCTGTAACCATGATGAATACAGAGCTCACTAATGAGTTTCTTGTTGGAATTTACTTCAGGAATTACACTGACCTCTTGAAACACTTTGTTAATTTCAAATAACCTCTAACTCACCTTGAACGTTGCAATTGACCTATGACTTGGGTACGTACCTGAACGTAGATTTTTCCGCTTCATCGATTGCATATGTAAAAAAGGGGGTTTCCATTTAAAAAAACAAAATTCATATTCAAAAAGCCATGAAGGTCAACTTCGAGGGCAAAATGAGGGTCACCATTGAACTCCTCGTTGAAATTTACTTCAGGAATGACCTTCACTTTTTTGAAAAATATTTTACCTGAGGAAATATCCAACGGTCCCGGGACTTTTTAGAGACTCTGCATATCAATGTAGGTTAGGATCAATATTAAAAAAGCATAGACACGGCGTCAAGAGAGCAAACTGTATAGTGGTTTTTGTTTGATAATTTAATCAAACCATAGAAGAGTGTTGGTAAATTATTTGTTTATCTTAGAGAATTATAATTTATTTTGTCGATGGTAACTTCAAGCTACCATTATTTTACTATTGTGCTGAGATAATTCTGGATTTCATGTGTAGAATTTTTCTTAATTTCTTAAGTATCTTTGTCTTCTAAAAGTGCTAAGATTTTTGATGTAGTCTTCTTTTCTGTAATAACCGTGACGTTCCCTTTGTCTGATTTTGATAAAAGGTCATGAAAAAAATTTGTTAGTTGCCTCCAAGGTTCATTTAGAACTCAACTTTCTCGAAGGAGATGTATTTTTTACACCTGTTGCACTTGGGGATTATTTTATGATGCCGGGTCATGGACAAAATTGGTTGGTTGCCTCCAAAGTTCATTTATAACTCAACTTCCTGGAGGAAGAAACATTTTTCACACCAAATACATTTGTAGGTTATTTTATAGTAACGGGTCATGAAAGAAATTTATTGTTTTCGGCCTACCTTCATGAATAAATATGCATTTCCTACACGTGATGCACTTAGAGGTTATTTTATAATGACAATGCATGAAAAAAATTTATTGGGACGACGGTCTTTACTTATCCAAATCGAGCTGGGGTAGCATTACTGATAGCACAATTTTTTCAAGAAACTTTTAGAGTCCATTACATGCTGCGAATTGCAGACGAAATGTTAGTGGAATTTCTACAATAAGCCAAAGGCATTTCCAACCGGAATTTCCGTCAAACCTCCACCTGGAATATCCGCGAAATACTTTCCAGGGAATTTTCACACATGGGTGATAAATCAAATGCATTTTAACTTGTGATATTCTCAGTTTCTAACCTCCATTTGTAGAACGGATGCACAAACATTCGTCTGCACGTAATTTTGTAATTATTTTTAATTTTTACTTAAAATAAATTGTTTCTAAGCTTGGTAAATTAAATTTTTTTAACTCTTCAACGTTAACTTAACCTAGTGGCAGGCGCGTGGCCGCACTCTGAGCGGCAAGTCCAGCATTTTGAAATTAGGAGGCGGGAAAGCAGTCGAAAAGTAGACGCAAATGTGACCAGTGAATTACTCGTACTGTAAAATGTTCAATTATTATGCTTTCTATAATATATTTTGTGCTGAAATTTTTTAAATATATGTGACATTGAACTGCTTGATGTTTTTCATTTGAATAATTACTTCCCAATATAAGAAAACACATCTTCTGTAAGCAAATTTTGAATTTTCCACCTGCCGCACAGAGTGCGGCACGCGCCCGCTCGTGTGAATCTCAAAGGCGCGCCCGCTGGTATGTTAAAAAAACACGTGTTCAACTTCATCTGGATTGTAATATGCTTATTTTAAAAAATGTTCTATTTTCTAAAATTAATTTTGTAACTAATTATTTATCTATTCCAATCGAATAATTTATCATTTTTTCAGTCTTAAATCAAATTAAGTATATTTTCTTACCAAACACCAGTCTGCCTAACGGGTCGACGGTTCCATAATCCAATCTGTTGCCAAATATATTTTCGTCCACAGTTGCTATTCTTTTCCATTTAGGGTCATCATCATCTTTGTGACTATTCCATGTGACTAACAAAATGTCCTTACCAGCACCCACCACAAATTCATCAATTTCGTCACGAATAAGAACAGCAAAAGACACAAAACCGTGGACTATGGCAAAAATTATTAATAATAATTAGTCAAAGTAGGCGCATTAGGCCTAGAAAAAAGATGTTTGGTCTTATTGGGTAATTTGTATGTCGTTTAAATCACCGCCTTCAATATTTTATCTCTGCTGCTCCCTCTACATTCCTCCACTCTCATCTATCCTTCATTCTATATTCCCACATTCCCCTGCACATAATTATACCTTCCCTTTCAAGACTTTTCCGTAACATTTTTCTCATCTATCTTACTCTCCTCGCTTCTGCTCACTTGACTTCTCACTTCCCCTACCCCCTCACTTCCCCTAGTTCCTCCACCACCACTCCCCTGAGTTTTGAGTTGTGGACACTCAGTTTTGAGCTGTGAGTTCTGGGCTGTGAGTTGTGAGTTAAGAGTTGTGATCTGTGAGTTGTGTGTTATGAGTTTCCCTCACTTCTCCTTATTGGAAAAAATTGTGATCGAGGGATTAACGTGAGAACACCAGACCGAAACTACAAGTACTTCTGCCCAGAGCTACAAATCCATGAAAATTCTCACTAGTGGAGATAATTCACATAAGGGAGAAGAAAATAAAAATTATTTACATACATATAGTGGCGCAACATTTCTTTCCATTGTTTGTATGATAGGCGCAGAGCTTAGAAGCAGAGGTGTCTACGTAGAAGAGTTGGTTCTCATGCCAGAAAAGAACATCTGTAAATCCATGTGATTCGACAACTAGTTCAGGCCTGAGGAATACAATTTCTGTTTATTGTGAAAATAGGGTATGAAAGGACTTTAAATAAGGGCTGCTACAAATTAGGGAATTCCGGAAAGTCCGGAAAAGTCCGGGAATTTTTGGTAAAATGAAGTAGAATTTTAGGAGTCATCCCTAAATTGCGCAAGGCGTTTTCGGCCTCCCCCCGCGACCCTTTGTAATATACCCTGAGTTTTGTTCCGACCCTTTCCATGCACAACAAAATCTTACTAAGATTTTAAAAACTTAAAGTGTTACAAATAAAATTAAATTTAATATACCCATAAGTATTAAAATTAATCTATCAATCATATGAAATCGCCATTAAGGGCGACTATATTAAATTTCATGTACATTCATTTTAATCACTTACAAGAAAACCAGATGATTTCATTTTTCACAAATTCAAAATAAGTTTAGCAGTAATTTTTGATTGTAAATAATAAAACATGATACCTTCTTCCTGGTAATCAGAAATAAAATTAGATTTTAAGTCGACAAGTTAAATTAAGAAAATAAATAATAGACCTAACCTACAATTAACTGTCTTTGCCTTAAATTTTGACCATTAAGAGCAAAACTAGAAAAAAGTTTTTCCCCTACATTGAACTTTTATTATAAGTAATTCAACAATTCAGTCAAAAAAATCTAGAATATTAATTTAATTGAGAATATTTCACAAGATTAAAAGAAATTAAAGCACGTTGAGTTTTCACGAAGATTACTATACTGACCTGTATATTAAATTTAATACATATGTATATTAAATTCACTACACCAATGTATTTTGCATTTCAGTAGTAGTAGTGCATATGTGTTTCACGGGCATGTATATTAAAACTCTTTAAGATTTTTCTAACAGTGTAGGAAAGAAACGTACACATAAGTTCTTTTAATTTAATTAAAATGAAGCCTTAATGTAATCAGATTTATAAAAGCAAACTATTGAATATAATAAAAAAATTTAGATGCTTAATAGTCTTTTTGGTTGAAAATACATGTTGTAATTAAAAACATTTTTATTTGGTTTAAAATTTTATTTTATTTCTTTAATTAAAAAATTTTGTTGAAAAGTAATTTTTTTGGTTCAAATCAAACTTTTTTGTATAAAAGTCAGTTAATTTGGTAAAAAATTCAAGTAATTAATTACAAATGTAAATTTTTTGTTAAAAATTCATATTTCGGTTTCAAAATTCAACTGCTTTGGAGAAACATTTGCATTTATCACATTTTTGGTAGAAAATATTTTTTTGATCTAAAAATTGAAGTACTCAGTTGAAAAAAAATTAGAAATATGTTTTTAAAAACTATTTTTTGTTGTCGATGATTAATCATTTTAGCTTAACAACTTTTTTTTGTTACAAATTCTTTTCGTTTGGGTTTGAATTCATTAAAAAAAGTTTTTTTTGTTGGAAAATTCATTTCGTTTATTCAAATTTTTTTTGTATCGTTAAAAATAATTTTTGCAACTCAAAATACATCTATTCCACTCTTTTTATCCAGATTCGTTTAGTTTAGTTGAAGAGTTATGTATTTTGTTCGAAAGTGATCTTTTTCTGTACGAAAGTAGTCTTCTTTAATAAAAGTTAATTTTTTCATTCATAATTATTTTCTTTGGGTAAAACTGTAACTATTTTATTAAAACCTCATACAACTTGTTTAAGATTTACATTTTTCAACAGAAAATAATCTTCTTTGCTAAATATTCATTAAGAATATTTTCTATGTTTGAATATTATTAATATTTATTAATTTGCTAGAAAATTAATTTTGCAATTGAAAATTCGACTATTTTATTTAAAGTATAAAATTTATCTTGTAGATAGGGGGAGGGGGGTCGTGGGAGGCACTGGAAGAAAGGGGAGTAGAGAGAGGCTTGATCGAGAGGGTAATAGAGGTATATGAGGAGACGAAAGATAGGGTGAGAGGAGAAGAGGGAATCTCTGAGGGTTTCTGGATGGTCAGGGGGTTGGGGCAAGGGTGCTCGCTTAGCCCAAAGCGTTTTGCAATTTTAATCGCGGATATGGAAAGTAAGCTAGCTTCCGGTTTGGTAGGAGGCGTCAGGGTGGAAGGAGTCAGGAAGTGGTCACTCGCATATTTGCAGATGACAAAGTGCTTCTAGCAAAGAGTGAATAAGCTTTAAAGGATATAATTAAAAGGTTGAGAAGATACTTGAACAAAAATAGGTTAGAGTTGAATGCGGACCAGTCGAAGGTTATGGTATTCAGGAAAGAAAGTCTGAGAGATAAGGGAAGGGAGTGCAAGTGAAAGGGAAAAGCGGTACAGGAGGTGAAAGAATTGGGGTACCTAAGCTTCCTGTTTCGGAGGAATAAGGAAGTGGATGCTTATATAAAAGAGAGGGTGATAGGGGCAAATGTGGTGATCAGGCAGGTATGAGAGCTGGGGAAGTGGTTGTTCGCAGATGATTTTGTAAGGAGAATGAAATTATTT
The DNA here is from genome assembly GCF_010883055.1 of Belonocnema kinseyi. Lineage (NCBI taxonomy): Eukaryota > Metazoa > Arthropoda > Insecta > Hymenoptera > Cynipidae > Belonocnema > Belonocnema kinseyi. The sequence continues at coordinate 25,069,127 of NC_046663.1, forward strand.
TAATCGTTAGTGATGTTTGTCTAATTTTACGGAGTTGAGGTGTCGCGGTAAAAATTAAATGAGGAGGTACATATGATACAGGAGAGAATTTAGAGCGAAAACTGGTCAGGTGGAAGACAGGAAGAATGAGTTTAGGGATTATAACAGGGAATCGAGCGTGTAAATATGAGGAGAAATTTTTGGTAGAGGGGGAAGTAAGTTGGTTTGGGAGTGTTGGTGGGAAAAGGAGAACAGACGTAGGATTGCAAAGACGGAGGTGAAAAGGGAAAGGTATCTTAGAATGAATTGATTGCAGATGGATGGAGTCAGAAAGATGCACGAGAGAGGATGGTATATGAGTTGGTTCAAAAGAATGGCATGGAGAAAGAGAAGGTAGAAGGAGAGGAGAGTAAAAGAGAGTCAAGGTTTAACGGGAACTATATGTGGACTATGCCAATGGAGGGAGCACAATATTTTTGTGACAAAGGAGAGCGAGAATGAGATGCGGATGCATGGAGGTTTCTAATAGGTTCTGGCTTTCTAGAGAGAAAAGAATGTATGTGTTGTGCGGAAAGGGGGATGCAAAAGTTGATCACTGTTTGGAGGATTGTAAAGAGGTGGAAAGGAGTGTGATAAGCATGGAGGTATTGTTGGATGAAAGGGGGGCAAAAGGATAGTAGCATGGGTAAAGGGGATGTTGGGTAAGATGTTGAAAAAGAGAAGAAAGAAGAAAGCGGAATGAAGAAGGAAATATTGTGAATAGAGTAGGGAGTATGTGTAAGAAAACGGTAAATATTATAAATAGTAGATAAGTATTGGGTGTTAGCCGCCAAGGCAGAGGCTGGAACTGCGAGGCAGAGTAAAAAAAAAGGGACATATAGTACGTGAAAGCTGAGGCGAAGCGAGGAAGGCTAGTCTATAAAAGCGGGCGGATTAGGTATAAGGTGTGGATGGATGTTAATTCTTAAGAGGTAATTGTAAGAAAATTCTGTAAAAATGGAAGTGTTCAGCAAGACAATTTTTTAATGCCAGCAGGCCGAAAAATAAACTTTTTTCTATCTATTTTAATTTACGATTTAACTATTACATTTTTAGTTGCAAATTTATTAATTTCGTTGAACATTATTTTGTTTTTTATTTATAAAAATCGATTACTTTTTATTAAAAATTTGCTTTGTTATTAAAAATTGAAGTCCTTTGTTCTAAGTTGCTCTTTTTGGTTTGAAAATTAATCTTCTGGTTAATAAAATTTTGGATTGAAAATGGATCTTTTTCGCTGAAAATTAATTTCTTTGGTAAAAAATTTAATTATTTTGTTTAAAATTCATGCATTTTATTACAATTTAATTTTTTTTCGTAAAAAATTAATGTTCTTGATTAAAAGTTGATCTTTTTGATAAAAGATTGATTTATTTGGTTAAAAATGTAAGTGTTTTGTTAAAAATTCATTTAGTTTTATTAAATCTTGTTTTTTTTAATACAGATTTAGGACTTAAAGTTTTTCGTGCAATTAAACTTTTTTCTTTAAAATCTACAAAATGGCGGTTCCGTGTCAACTCAAATGTGCAATGTCAAAAATTAATAATGTCTGCAATGTCTAAATTAATTTATTACAAGGCACACGATAAGAATTAAAATTCAAAATTTTGGAAAAATTCAAGTTAGCCGCCAAATTTTTTCTTAAACTGATAATTTGTTTGTTTCTTCGTGACAACTTTTCAGGATTCAATTTAAATGCTACATAATTGTAAAGAAATTGTGATATTACAAATTGTTGAAAAGTTAAAAAGCTTAAAAATCTCATAAAGCTGCAGTATACTGGGAATGTTTTCTCTTGATGAAATGTAAAAACTTCTCACCAAATAGTCAGAAATGCTGAATTGTTTTCTATTTTATTAGCCAACAATTCTCACTTAAAAAAATAAGTTTCAATAATCACGAAAGCCTTTTCGAGAATGTATTTGATCTTTGTTTAAATTTTTTAAAATTGTGTAAGTTTTAAAAATAATAACAAGAAACATTTTTTTTATTCAGTGTGAAATTTCGAGATCTACTTCGATTATTTTATGAGGCGCTGTATTGAATCTTCTAAAATTTTAACTTTCAAGCATCACAAAATATGTTGGCCTACAACTTTGTTTACAACTTTGTTGTTTTAAATAGGAACCCCTATTTTTGACAACGGCAATCGAAAGAGCGGAATTTTTTACGTCCAAACATGTACTCAGGTCTTGAGTGAAGGCTAACTTTGAGCTTCACCTTCAAGGTTATTTCAAGGTCAAGTTTGTTAAAAATAATAACCCCTATTTTTGACAATGAAAATCGAAAGAGCGAAACATTTTACGTCCAAACATGTACTCAGCTCATGGGTCAAGGCTGAACTGAAGCTTGACCTTCAATGTCATTTGAAGGTCATTTTTTACATTTAGCGCTATTTTACGTTCCTCATTAAAAGTTACTCCAAGAATGACCTCAACCTTTTTCGTAAACATTTGAGCTGAAGTAGTACAGATTGGACCCGACCCATATGTGGGTCAAACTTAAAAACCTTCAGTTGAAGTTCAAGGTTACCCTTGACACTTGACCTGAGTATATGTTTTAACTTGAAATTTCACGCTCTTTCCATTGCTGGTGTCGAAAATAGGTTTTTCCATTTAAAAAAACATAGAAGACCTTGAAATAACCTTGAAGGTCAAGCTGTAGGTCAAATTTAAGGTAACCTGGATTCCTCGTTAAAAGCTACTCCAAGAATGACTTTCACCTTTTTTTAAAAAATATTTTACCTGGGGAATTATTTACGCGCTTTGTTACTTTTTAGACACTGTATATTTTCAACATAGTCTGAGGATCATAATTGTACAGAGTCAAATGATTCCGATGAAATATAAAGAAATTAAATGCATTTGAAATATTATGGTACTTTTGTCTATGTTAGTTGTATGAGAAACTTTGAGTGCATTGGGTGCTCTACTATATAAAAATTAAAAAAAAAATCAAACACTTCAGAATGTTGGCCTTCTTGTGGGCTCTTAAACGCACCAATCACCAATTTTGAAAAACCACCCCTACTAAAAAGAAAACTAGCTCTTATTTAAAAACTAAAATTCGGAAAAAAAGAGGAAGACCAAAATTTCTTACTCATTTTGGGCCCCCGAATACACGAAAATAAATTTCAAAGCCACCCCCATTATAAAAAAACCACTCCCTTGCCAAAAATAAAATCTGCAAAACACAAAATGATCAGATTTTGGGCTTATTTTGGGCTTTCAAATTTATTGTTATTGTTACTAAAGTCTCCAATCATTGGCTTTTCCAAAATACAAAAAACTATTTTTGGGCTCCAACCAACAAAACAGCCCCTTTTCGCCAGACAGATATGAATTTTTCAAAACATTATCTTTTTTTTAAATTGTACAGTGTTACTAGAGTCTGATTTGGGGTCTTTTAAAAAATACCAACAAGGAATTTAGCGCTATAGCCCTTTGCGTTCAAAGACTTTGTCAAAAAATAATATTTTTCTAATTCTACGGTGCAAATGGATTCTCTAATTTTTGCGCGGATTCGCAAGTTAATTGACCTCTTTTTTGACTAACATTCAACTATTTGATTGGAAATCCATTCGTTAAAAAAAATCCGCTTCAGTGAAAAATTGATCTTATTTGAAAATTATCTTTTTGGTTTAAAATTCATTTCTTTTGTTAAATTGAAGTATTTTATAAAAAAAATTTCAATAAAAATAAATTTTTTTAACTGATAACTTATCTAATCCATTTTGTGAGATATCTACCTATCTACAGAAATTCAATTTTGAACCGAGAAATGTAAACTTTAGTAAAAAAAATAGCTTTAACAAAATAGTTAAATTCTTAATCACAGAGATAAATCTTCATTGAAAAAATAAAAAATTAGCTTAACTCTGATCCACGGAGTTCAATTTTGAATTTAAAAAATCTTTCAATCAGAGTAGAAAAATTCTCTTCGTTTCTGAAAATTTATGTTTCTTAGTTGAAAATGTTTTTATTTTGTTTAAACCTCTATTTATAGTTGAAAAATCCTCTTTTTCTGAAAATTAATTTGTTTTTTTTATGATTGAAGTACGTAGCTAAAATTTCGCATTTTACTTTTTTAAGTATTAATTGTTTTAACTGAAAACTTAATCATTCTGTTTTGTAATATTTGGTTTAAAATTTATATATTTTATTTTAAATTCAGCTAGGTCGTTAAAAATGTATAATTAATTTGTATATTCGTTGTTTGTTGCTCAGAAATCAGTTTAAAACTAGTAATTGGTGTTTCTTGGTTGACGCCTCATGTATTTATTGAATATTTTTCATTTGCATTTTTTATAAATTTGCAAAAACAATCATTTTAATTGCTGCAATTCTCAAAATGGGAACGTCTTCTTGACGCTTTGTAAAATTTTAGAAATGTTGGTTGCGCCCTTTTGATTTTCGAACCTTTTGGTGTTTTATTAAAAAATATTATTGAGTAAAATTTTGTATTTCCCCTCTCCCAAATCGTCTTATGCAATTTACGTATTGTCCCTTATAAAACTATAAAAATATACATGTATCGCTATTTATTTGACAATGAAATTAATTTTCGGTATAAAAAGTAATTATCGGAAAAAATAGTTCGAAGCATGTGGAGTTGTTCCTACATAGCTCAAAAAATTATTCAAGAATTAATTAATGAATAATCGACAATTAATTTACAATTAGTTAATTATTAATAAATCATAACTAAACAATCGATTATTTAATAATTAATGATAATTAATGTTTGCACGCGAATTTATTGGATTACTTGCCGGTAGCGCTCTTATTTAAAATTATTTTTTTCATGCATTTGTTTATGATTCTTTACAGCAAACAATAATTTTCACACAAATAAAATTTACAATATAATTAACAAGAAGAAATATTCTACTACCCATAATTAAAATGTCGAAATGTAATTTAATTATTTAAAATTTCCTATCTGATAATATTTTTTAAGTTAATAAACTATAGATTTTAAAATTAGAATTATAGAAATCTTTTTTTATATTTTAAATCAGACTTTCAATGTTTTTATAAATAAATAAATAAATATGATTAACAAAATGGTCACTCTTTCTGTGTTCAAATTATCTGAGTTTCATAGATTTGCGCATTAATTTACAAAAAAATCATTAAATTTATCAACTTATTATAAATGTTGCTTAAGTTGTCTTGAAATTGAAAGGACTGGCATTGAAAAATAAGCCTTTTACTGCCGATAAAGGCCCAAATAATGCATTTGTGTATGAAAAATGTTTTTAAAAAATCATAAAATTAATCCACAAATTATGAATTTTGTTAAAATCATCATAAAGTTAATTATTTAAAAAAAACTAAAATAAAAAAAATTTTGATAAAAAAATTCCTGACCAATGCATTTATTTATTAAATTTTTTGTGATAATCTCAATAAATATTTTTAATAATCGTGCTTATATAAAAATTTCTCGCAATATATCTTTAGAAACGTAAAATTATGGGAAATCGTAGAAAACAATCTTGCAACAAATAATTTGTTTATAAACATTAATTCTTTTTTATTATCTATTATTAAAACACTTCTTAATAATGTCACTCTATAAAAATTAAGCGATATTAACCATCTTTCTGGTATTGCGGAGCCCCGGGAGCGTCAAACCATTTAGCGGAGTTTTTGTAACCAAACTTCAAGTGCTTTGATAGCGAAGTGGTTAGAGCACGCCGTAAATACATTAGTTTGGGTAGCTTAGGCAGGGTTCGAATCCTCGTTGAGTTCGATTTTTTAAAATGTGAATGCGTGCAATTATATGTGTACGTACCCGCTTGTGCAAATAATGTATTTAATAATGATGAAAAATGAAAATTATATAATAATTATTTCAAAAATATCTTTTCTTTATATTATTGTTGTTAAAAATTAAATTAAATTTATTGATTAAATTCAATTTGTAAAATTTTCAAATTTTATAAATTATTACTTTTTTCGAAGGTTGGCTGGTTTCATCTCAATAGATGGCCCATTTATGGGACCAAATGCCGAAATATCTCGATGTGCGTTTTTTGTTTTTTTTTTGTTTCAACAATTTGTTAGGCAATTACCTCATTTGTTATCTTTATGCAATTATTATGAAAAAAGTATGCATCGGATCAAAAAATAAAGTGCACCATTGCATTCCTCTCGAAAATATCTAGATGTTCATTTTTTTGTTTTTTTCTAAACCCATTTTTTAAACAATTAGGGCATTTTTTGTTCAGAGTAATATTGCTCCGCGCCCGTAGGTATGGATTTGAAAGTTATATAATTAATTTAAGAAAACTAAGAGCCATATCAAAAAAGTAAAATCCCCTCTGAATATGCCTCGGAAATATCTTGATGTGCATTTTTTTGTTTAAACAATTTTTGAAACAATTACTTCATTTGTTATCTTTCTGTAATTGTTGTAAACAAAGTATGCATGGCTATATATTTTCAAGAGGAATGCAATGGTGCACTTTGTTTTTTAATCTGATGTCTACTTTTTTCATAACAATTGAAGAAAGATAACAAACGGGTTAATTGTTTGAAAAATTTTTTAAATAAAAAAATAAGAAAAGGCAGAAGGAGATATTTTTGAGAGGAATGCAATGGTATACTTTTTTATTTTGATCTGATGCATACTTTGTTTATAACAATTGCAGAAAGATAACAAATGGAATAATTGTTTATAAAATTGTTTAAACAATAAAAAAAATGTGTTTTTACTTTTTTGATATGACTCTTAGTTTTTTCTTAAATTAATTACACGACTTTTAAATCCATATCTTTGGCAAACTTCAACGTCGTGTTGGACCGACCATTGGTGTACAAGTAGGACCGACCGCCCGACGCACAGTAGTCTGGAATAGGAATTTACTGTTCATAATTGCCCACAGGTCCTATTTCTTAACCGATTCTAAAGTTTTTTTAGAAATGCTCAGCAATTAATTTTTAAGAGAATTGCGGTTTGCTTTTTTTAAACTTTCTTTCACAGAGTAACAATTTATAAACAAAAGAAAAAATACAGATAGAAACTCACTATCAGCCGGAATTATTGCACATGCATGCATAGTACATAATTAATTTTAATAATATTTAACTTAATCATTATAAACAATTTTTATAAACAAATTCTTATTAGTGTTTTTTATCATAGAAAAAATCGTTTATTTCACGCTAGTTGCTAATATTCTTCATAAGAGTCATAATTTGTAACAAAAAAATTAGCATGAGTTAACAACTATTGTTCTTATAAACATTTCTATAAACAAATTCTTTATAAACGAGTTTTTCTCATAGCTGAATTGATTTTTCTGAACAGAAGTGATTCAAAATTGTCTTTAAAGCCATTTATATACTTCAAGCTTTATCAAACATAAACAATATAGATTGTTTATAACAATTCAGTTAAACAAGTCTCCTAATCGGCCGTTGTCTCGTAGAATAAATTGTTTTTTTCTTCAATAATTATTAGAGTAACATTTATTGCGGTGACTAAACAACGAAATTAAATAAAAAATTATTTATATGATTGTTATAAACAATTTTATTAACAGAACTATGATCTATTTTTTTTACAAGTTGGTTAGTCACCGCAATAAATGTCACTCTAATAATTATTGAAGAAAAAAACATTTTTTTCTACGAGGAAACGGCCGATTAGGAGACTTGTTTAACTCCATTGTTATAAACAATCTATATTGTTTATGTTCAATAAAGCTTAAAGTATATACATGACTTTAAAGACAATTGTGAATCACTTTTGTTCGGAAAAATCAATTCAGCTATGAGAAAAACTCGTTAACAAAGAATTTATTTATAGAAATTGTTTATAATGATTAAGTTAAATCTTATTAAAATTAATTATGTTCTATGAATGCATGCGCAATAATTCCGGCTGATAGTGAGTTTCTATCTGTATTTTTTCTTGAGATAAAAATTCATAAAGCTAAAATGGTCAATTTTGTCACTATATTTGTTTATATATTGTTGCTCTGTGAAAAAAAAATTTAAAAAAAGCAAACCACAATTTTCTTGAAAATTAATTGCTGAGCATTTCTATAGAAAAACTTTTAAATCGGTCAGAAATACGACATGTGGGCGATTATGGACAGTAAATTCCTATTCCAGACCACTGTGCGGCGTCCTTAGCATAGATTGGAAACCGGAAAAGTATAAATGAATTCGAACTTTAAATTTGTACACCAGATTTCAAACAATCACAGAAAAAAAATTAAAATTTGTTGCAGATAACACTTCGTTAAAAATTAAACATATTTTGGAAAATGTTTAATCGAGGTTAAGATATTAATTTTTATCTCGCCCACTGCGACACGCCAAAGTGACGCAGTGGGCACAAAATTTATGCAACATCTTTACGACATCGTTACGACATCTTTACGACGACTTTACGACATCCTATGTCCATGTCGTTAGGTCATATTTACGATATCGTAAATATGTCGTATGATCTGACGATGTCTTTACGATGTCGTAAAGACACTGTAACGACATGGACATAGGATGTCGTAAAGTTGTCGTAAAAATGTCGTAACGATGTCGTAAAGACGTCGCCAGATTTTGTGCTCACTGTGAAGCAAATTTCGGTAAAACATGTAGAATCAGCAACAAAAAAAAGAAAAAAAATGGTTCTTACTAATATATCTCCTTTGTAAAAAATTACAGTATTGCAGATGAATTAGAAATTATTCAATACCATTTAGCAAAAAAAAACTGATAGACGGGAAGCTCCATTTTTGTCCAATTTAATGAAGTTAAACAACGATAGATAACGCTGGCGTCGTAGTTTTCGCTACACCCCCAATAAAAATGGAGAGATTATAAGGCGAAAGATTATCCAGGTACGGTTACAAATCGGAAAGTATCTTCGATTCATATGAAGTTTATCTGGCAAGGTTAATTTTTGTTGCAGTAAATCTTTTACCTGCCCAATGAGCACAAAATTTGGTGACGTCTTTACGACATCGTTACGACATCTTTACGACGTCTTTACGACGTCCTATGTCCATGTCGTTTCGGTGTCTTTGCGATATTGTAAAGACATCGTCAGATCATACGACTTATTTACGATATCGTAAAGACACCTTAACGACATGGACATAGAATGTCGTAAAGATGTCGTCAAGATGTCGTAACGATATTTTAAAGACGTTGCCAAATTTTTCGCCTACTGGGTAGAATCGATGTAAACTTTATCTTTCATTTTTCCTGGGAGAAAGAATTCCTTAAAATTGTAAAATGATGACAAATATTGAAAGTATTACTACTTACTCCGGGATATGGTGGTTTTGTTGCGAGTGGGGTTCCGAATTGTATGGAAAGCTGGGTTGCGAGGTGGATGGAAAGTTGGATTGCGAGCTGGATGGCAAGCTCTGTTGCCAACCGTATTTCGAGCTAGGGTTACAAATTACGAAATAAATCAATGTGCTAAAAGCGAAAATCAGGAGGTGAATTGTCATTTTTTTAAAGAAAAGGTTAAATTAAATATTTTCATAAGAACTGTGAAAAGAAGCGCATTCGCTTCAGATTTATAATATCTGATCTTCCAAAAAGGTGGGATCGATAAAAAAATCCCTTCTATTTTCCAGCTCTCTGTCATTCGAATCTTCTAGATTTTGACTACTCATCTTACAGAGAGAAAGAACTAGGCCATATTGAATTAACCCATTTTAATATGTACCAATGATTTCCGATATCATTTGTCAAACAGTAAAAAATACGTTTTCATCAGTTTTCAAGAATTAGCGACGCAAGCAAATATTTGAAAAATCTTAAAGTTTATATGGAATTCCGCACTCATTTGAGAAATTCAAAAAAGTGTCAATAGTAGCCTAAATGGTGAAAAAATAGTAGAAAAATAGTTTAATGCAGTTTATTAAACACTATGACATTAAGACGCTTTAATTATTTTCCTTTAATCCACTATGCGTCTAAAGGGATGGATTGATGTTGTTTTTCTTTTTTTACGTGTTTTTTTGTGTGTAAAATTTGGCCCCCCTCCCCAGTTTTTTTCAAATGCCCACGTTGTGAAACCCCTACGTGAGACCGTTTTTTATTAGTCTGTCTGTCTGCCTTTCTGTGTCTGTGTGTCTGTAAATTTTTAGTTTGTTAGCACGATAACTTTTAAACAAATTGACAGATTGGATTGGCCTTTGGTATACTGTTTAAGTATTCCGTAATAAAGGCCGAGTTTGTTAGCCAGCCATTTTGGCTGAAAATTCAAAAAGTAAGCGCATTTTGAAAATTTTTGAGACCACTTTTTTTTAAATTAAAAAATTTTCTGTACGATTATTCATAGTATTCAAGGAAAAGAACAATTTATCATAATGACTTTTTTTATAAAACCAAAATTTACGAGAGTTATAGCATTTACAAAATTTAAAAAAAAAACACGAATATCAACATTTTTTCATTCATCTATTTCACAGTATTTCAAAGATTCTCCAGAAATATTTACCGATACTCAGCGATACTATTTATATTTAGTAATTTGGACAACAAAATTTTAAAAAAGCTAAAAAGATTTCTAAAAGAGTTATTGAGTCTGATTTTTGAATTAGTTTTTCAATATTTTTATAAATAAACAAATATGACTCAAAGTCGTCAATAACAGAAAAATGGTTGAAATCGCTTTAGACGTATAGAGTCACATTGTTTGGGGATATTCCAATATTAGACAATTTACAAAAAAAAATTATAAACAAATTATTTGTTGAACAAATTTCTTCTACGATGTTCCATAAATATACGATCTTTCAAGTAATACTGCAAGAGATTTAAATGAAAACAATATTTTATCAATAAACAAATGCATTAGTGGGGCACCTGAGGACAAAGCAATTTTTTTGTTCGATTTCAGCCTTTTTAATGGGGAACTTCATGACGATTTTAAATATATTTATAATCGTTCGTTAAATTATATATATTTTTAAAAACAAATTCAATAAATGAATGCTGATTGAATTTGTTTAAAGAAATCACAAAATTAAAATCGCGCAGATTTTTGTTCCTTTTTTTTTGTAAATAAAGATGTTTTTTTGCACCTTTAACCGGCGATACTGACTACTGTAAATTAATAGTAATCTATTTGTATTTATTAACCATCTAACTTCATCCAAAACGTAAGATCCACTTCCACAACTAATCTGTAAAGAAAAAGTAGTTTAAACAAAATACTAATATATCAAATTAATCAAGATAAAGAGTGTCTTATAAATATAAGATAGTGGATTTTTAATTTATGAAGACAGTTTAACAAAATATTTGAATGAAAAAACTTAGCCAGCTTCCAGAAAATCAACAAAATATTTTAAGATCAAGATTTCATAGCTTTTCAAAATTAGCGTTAAATAATTGTTCAAAATCGACTTTTTTGCGAAAATAGTTAATTCTAGTCAGTGTTAATGTAACCGACGAGTGGTCAAGTTTAATCCTCACAATAAATTATCCTCAATTGGTACCGTTTTTCACCGTTTTATTTTAAACAAAGAAGTTTATCTAAATCGTTGGAACTTAATGCCAAAGGACGAATTTTCTTTGTAAAAACTGAATTTTCAAACAAAAAATATGACTTCAGCAAAAAATTAATTTTCTAAGAAAGAGATCCATTTTCACCCCAAAAAGTTAACTGAACAAATTAAATCTTAAAAAATAAAAAAATTTCATTTTAAGTTAATTTTAGTAGTTTAACTTTTACCTGAGTACTAAAATATAAAATTTAAAAAAATCATTTTCAACAAAATAATTAAACTTTTAACCTGATTTCTTAACAAACTCGTCAACCAGATCTTTTAAACAAAATAGTTGAATATTCAAGAAAATAATAATCATTTTTAACCATTAAGTAGCGATTTTTATCAAAAAGAATAATATAACTAGAGAAGATGGATTTCCCAAGAAAAAGGTTTCAACGAAAAAAATTAAATTTCCAATCCAAAAGGACCAATTTTTGAATAAAAAGGATGACTTTTTAACAAAATTATTTAATTCTCTACCGAATAGTTACCTTTTTATCAAAAAAATTTAATTTCTCTTCAAAAAGATGAATGGTTTTTAAACTAATTGAAAAAAATAGTTTAATTTTTATCCGAAAAACGTTCTAGTTTATTTTTCAAGATGAAAATATGAATTTTCAACGAAAATTAAGTTTCTACAAAAGAATTGAATTTCCCATCAAAAAGACAAATTTTTCAAAGAAAAAGGATGAATTTTTAACAAAATAGTTGCATTTTTATCCAACAAAGATAAAATTTCTGCAAAAACAAATAAAAGATTCTTTTTTAAAGTAGCACTTTTAATCAGAAAAGATTTCCGTTTAATTTTCAATATCAAACTATAAATTTTAAACAAAAAGTTAATTTAGTTTAAAATAGTTAAATTCTCAAACAAAGAGTAGAATTTTTGATTAAAACTACTGACTTTTTAACAAAATTGTTAAATTTTTTAACCAAAAAGTTGAACTTTTATCCAAGAAAGATGATATTACTCTTAAAATTGATGGTTTTTAAATTTTTTTTAAATTGGTTTTAAGATACAGAAATTGTTATCCGGAAAGTATTTTAGTTTTCTTTTCAATACCAAAACATTACATTAAAACAAGTAATTTTTCTAAAAAATAGTTGCATTTGCAACAAAGCAGCAGAACTTTCAATAAAATAATATAGCTTTCCATCAAAATTTTGAATTTTCAACCAAATAGTTATATTTTTATCAAAAAAAAAATGTAATTTCAGCTAAAGCAGGTGAATTTAAAAATCAAAAAGACGATCATTTACTAAGATTCCGTAAAAAAAATCTCTTTCAAAATTGCTTTAAAAATCATTAAATCTTTGAAACCCACATAAATCCCGTAAAATCTACAACATGAAATAAAATCTTTTTGGTTCATTGAAATCTGTAATTTTCTTTAAAATTTCTTAAAATCTTTACAAACAAAATTTTGTATTAAAGGAAATTTTGTAGATCTCTTGAAAATATTGAAATCCGTTGAAATTTTTTACAAACCATTAAAATAACTTGAAACTTTTAAAATCCCTTGAAGTTATTAAAAGTTTTTGACATTATTAAAGGCCGTTGAAATTCACTAAATCCTAGCTTTCTAAAATTGATTAAATTTCGCAAACCCTCTAGAAAAACAAAGTCTACTTTCCTTATCAGGCACAATGAGGAAAGGTACTAAATATTGGTAGAAAATTACTTATTCGATTTGTCGAGACATTTTCTAACTAAATAGTAAAAAAACTAATTTTTTTAGGAAAGAAAATTATTTAGAACTTATATAATAATGCTTAGCTATGAAAAATATTAAAATTTAATAAAAAGATGTGTTGGTATAACGAATAAATGCATTTCTTTAGGACTATATTTGATAATAGAAAAAATTTATCAAAATGGAAAACGTAAAACATGAATTGTTTAATAGAAAACGCGATGTTGTAACATTCTCAGCTCTTTTAACACAATAACCAGATCATATTATAAAGTTGTAAGCGTGACTTGCACTTCCTTGAAAAGTTGTACAGCCTTCAGACTGTTTGAAAAAATTTAGAAAAAATGAGCCTATTTCAAAAAATTAAAATTACAATAAATCAAAATACTCGAAATTAAAGAACATATTCAGAATATTTATGAGCTACTTCTTAATCCTTTTTTGATTTTTAACATGTTTTTCATTTCTTTATTTTTCTTGCTATCCATTGCTTTCCAATAATAAATATGAGATTGAGTGTCTGAAGAAGGTTATTCAAATTTTATAGTTTTTTTCCTCATCAAAAAGATACTTTGAGATCTCACTAAATTAAAATTGATCCAATTAAACTAATCACGATTAAATTTTACAGATTTACTTAGCAAATAATGAGCCACCCAAAATTTGTAGAAAACTAATAATTCGATTAGTTGAGATATTTTCTAATTTAATAGTGGAAAGCCGCTCATTGTTTGATATAAATAAAAAAAATTGATGAATAACTGTGTATTATGATAAAAAAGGTTACAAAAATTATGAACGTAAAAAATAGGAATGCTAAATGAAAAAACGCAATCATGTAGCATTATCAACACTCTTAAGGAAATAAGGTCATAATATGACATTGCAAAGCTGATGTAGCCTGTCTTTAATTTGAAAACATTGCCTTCTCATTGTTTGAACACAGTTAAGAAAAAAATTTGAAATAAATTTTAATTTTATAAATTTTCATAAAAAATTGCAATATTATTAAAAAATGCGTGGATGTATATTTTGAAAAAATATTGCGTAAGATTGTGTGAATGATTAATGGCTCGTAATACGATAAATTAACATCAGAGTAAACGGTTTTATCTTCTGTCATAGAATAATAAAAAATTTTAAACAAATTTAATATGCTAAACTAATATGAAAATTTAATATGCTAATTCTAGTGGGTTTGACTTTTGGGGGCTGCAACCCCTATTTTAAATATACAAAAAATTGAAAGATTGACATGAATTTCTGCACTAAAACCCGAAAACATGCATTTGCTACGAAAAGAAATAAATTTTGTATAAAAAAGGCGATTTTTTATGAAAATAATTGAAACTTTAACTGACAAAGATCCATTTTCCAGCACAAAAACATTATGCCTAAAGTGATAAATTGCACTGTGTCACAGTGAAAATATACTTTTATGGAGACTTATCAAAAGTTGTAGGCCTAGTAAAACTAAGAAAAATGGTAGGGGACAAATTTAAAATACACTTACAAAATCTCATTTAATAGCCAAAAAACCGTTTTTGGGTAGTTTCATGTGACAGTCACTCATAACTTCTCTAATTTTTATCCGATTGACAATTTTTTTTTGGTTCGAAAGTTGAAATGCCTACCTTTTCGACTATCTACTGCGCATTTTGTCAAAATGAAAACTAACAAGACTGTAGTATTCTTAAATCAAGTTCGGTGAAAATAGACGCAGTTGTGTGCAGTTTAAGATTTTAAGAACTTTTTGGTAAATTTGCATGCACGGTCACAATGTGAACTTAGCGCGAATTTTACAAACTCTGATTAAATCCACGATTAACTAATCATGATTATTTTTAATCAGTGATTAAATCAGCGTTAACCAGCGATGCGTTCTACCAAGCATTTTCTACATAGGGTTAGCTAATCATATACTTTGTTCGTAATAAGGCCTAGTTTCTAGGTGTTTCTGTTGTAACGATGCCTCTGATTGGTTAGAACAAAATTCTTCACGAACACTTGGCGCCATATTAGAATATGATAAGATTCCTAAGGTTTGAGGTTAAGAGTGGCTTCAGTGGCAAGTGTAATACAAGAGAAGTGGCGATTGTACTTCAGTTTCGGGGTTATGTTACTTTAATCACTGATTAAACTCCATAACCAGCCATTATTGGGCGATTAAGTTAACCCTTGATTATATTTCCCTGATCATGATTAAAAGAATGGTGAAACGCAAAATTTTGATTAAATAAGGTTAATCAATGATTAACGATTCAATCAGGGTTGGTGAAATCAGCCCTTATTGTATTTTATTTTGTTTCGATGTTAAAAAATTAAACGTTGCCCACTTGAAAATTACCCACCGTTAATTTTCTCTTCTGTTTTCTCTGTGATCACGGTTTCCTCACTATACCTCTACTAACAAAAAAAAGATATTTCCTCACATACTCCGTCATTTGAAGTTTAAGTGCTCAGTTTAATTTTGCGCAAAAAAATGTGTGATAATCGAAGTAAGTTTTGCTTCATACAGAGGTGCGCATAAGTTTTGGGCCACATTATTTTTGTGATCTATTCCTTCAAAGGCGAACTCGAGTAAAAATCAATTGATATGGGAATTATGTATACTATTTGTACCAAACATGTAAGTAGGTAACAAGTTTTAAAAAAAATTCCATTGTTTTTTTCGATTATATTCCATATTGACGTGTGCAAAGGTATTAGGCCACTATGTGCAGATATCTCTAGAAGCGATGCTATGGTAACAACTTCGATTCCTTGCGTTTGTCAATTGTTTAACCTATCAGATCAAGTCATTCTGAAGTCAAAATTCCAAGACACACGACTCATGAGATTTAGGAAGCTGTGTTAAATCTTTCTGAACAAGGGAAGACTTCTCGTGAAATTGCTGCCTCATTGAAAATTGGTAAGAGTTCTGTAAATAGATTAATTAAGAAATTCAATACTACCCAGAGTCTACTGGACGTCCCACGATCTGGTAAACTACGGAAAACGACAATTAGTGTTGACAAGATCATCAAACGCAAATCAACAATTGATGTCAAGAATACAGCATCTGAAATTGCCAATGAACTCCGCGATGAAAACCTTGCCAACGTGAGTAGGACCACTGTGGCTCGTCGTTTGAACGATATGAGACTGTTCGGACGCGTTGCTGATAAGAAAGCCTCGATCAGCAAGAAGAATCAGAAGGCCCGATTGGATTTTGCGAAGAAATACCAACACTGAACTCCGGAGCAGTGGGCTAAAGTAGTTTTTTCTGACGGATCGAAGTTCAATCTATTCGGAAGTGATGGTAAGAAGTATGTTCGACGTCCGAAAAATCCCAGATACGATTCTCGGTATCAAATTCCAACAGTCAAACACGGAGGTGGATCAGTGATGGTTTGGGGCGCTATGTCTTCGCAAGAAGTAGGTCCACTGCACAAGATTAAAGGCATCATGGACAAAGTTATGTATCGAGATATTATGGGAGAAATAATGTTACCATATTCTAGAAGAAAAATGCCCAACAATTGGATTTTCCAGCAAGATAACGATCCGAAACATAAGTCGAAGCTGGTTCAGGAATTTTTGAGAGGGCGAAAAGTGAAGCTTCTGGATCATCCAGTTCAAACTCCAGACCTAAATCCAATTGAAAATTTGTGGGACACACTCGGAAGACATGTTGGAATGAAGAAACATTCGAAGAAGGATGACTTATGGCGAACTCTTCAGGAAGATTCGGAAAAAATACCAAAAGACTACGTTAAACGCTTAGGTGATTCAATGCCTCGACGATGTGCTGCTGTAATTGCTGCTAAGGGTATGGCTACAAAGTATTAGTCAATAAGTAACGGAATAATAACTTTCTTGTTGATTTTATGAACGTTAACTATTTTATGAACCTATGGGATAAGTATGGCCCATTTTTTCTAACACTGTCGTTACAAACAATGTGAATGGAAATGTCAACAAACTTCATTGAAAATATGTAAGTTTTGTAGTTTTGTAGTTCAATAAAATACTGAAAATTTTTATATATATTTAATTTTTCTCAACTGCTTTTATTCACCAGGCTTCATCAGCGTTGCGATAAACTGAACGACTGCTTTTTTTGTAAAACAGATGTCAGGGGTCATCATTATAAAACGCGAAAACGCATAAAATATGCCGACGTTGTGACTGTAACGAAATCCGAAGTCATGAACGATATTGTGCATTCAACTACACTTCAGGAATTGAAGAATGTCCAACTCGGTGATCATGGTCAAGCTGATGATCATGAACGTGTTGATAAAGAGTAACTTCCGTCTGCATCAAGTTTAAGAAAACAACATGGAATATCAAATGTGGACTTTCAGGATCTTACACGTGATTTATGTCTATCACGGAGACAGTCTGAGGTGCTCGCTTTTCGATTGAAGTAATGGGATTTGGTGGAAGATTTTCAAAGCTGAGGAACAGAATGACAAACTTGTTTATTGTTCAGATGTATCTGAACTATTCGACCTCTTTCACTACGATTACGTATCCAGTGAATGGCGACTTTTCTTTGATTCATTAGTTCCTTAAACATACCCAATTTATATGAAGGAAACGTAAGAAAATTTGGAAAAAATACTTCGCCGCATCAATTACTCTGCATATAAATGGCAAATAGTCAGCGACTTGAAAGTACTAACAATTTTGTTCGAAATGCAAGGTTTGTACACAAAGTATCCATGCTACCTTTGTGAAAAGGATAGTCGTGCCTCGAATGGGTATGCAAAAACTAAATGGCCATCACGTCAACTCTTTACAATTGGTTGAAAAAATATTTTGAATCTTCCACTAGTACGATCAGAAAATGTCATCCTACCGCCAATACACTTCAAACTTGGTTACACGAAGCAGTTTCTAAAGAAAGAAAGAGAAAGAAAGAGAGTCCACGGAGAAGCGTTTTGTTCCCTGAAAGAAGTTGCATTTCCTAACTGAGAAATGTAAATCTAACAGGAGATAACATATGATTCTTATTTGTTGACAGTCGAGAGTTAATTGCTTTTCTAAATTTTTTTTTGATGAGCTGTAATTGTTAATTTCACGGATCTTTTTCGGGCCGCAGATTTAGAAAATTCTGCGAGATGAGGAATTCGCAAACAAACTTTATATAACAAGAGCCCATATCATGTTGAAGTCGTGCACCAATTTTTGAGTTCATACGAGAAAATAGACTGCAATATGTCGATAAAGATCCATTTTCTGCACTCAGATTTGAATTTCTTTCCGGAAAATCTGGGAAAGAAGAGGGATGAACAAGGAGAACGATTTTACCAGAAAATAGGAGCCATCGAAAAACGTTTCCAAGGGAAGAGTTCCATCAACATGCTTAGTGATTACTGCTGGTCATTGAAACCAAAACCAGTGATAAATTATACAAAAGGAAGAGGTTAAGCAAGCATTTCTGACTCAGATAATTCCTATCATAATAATTTATAATTAATAATAATACACAATAATACATAGAAATTACAGAGCTGTGATGATGGTTGCTATCAATTTGATCACTCATAACGCAGCCTAATTCAAATTTGACGTCAAATACGTACATGCAAATTTACCAAAAACTTCTTAAAATATTAAAATGCACACAGCTCCGTCAATTTTCATTAAACTTAATTCAAGAATCGCTGATTCGACGTGGAGTTATGAGTGATTTTTCACATGCAACTACCCAAAACTGGGGTTTTGACTATAAAATGAGATTTTAGGGGTGTATTTGAAATTTGACCAATACCATTTTTCTCAGTTTTATCTTTTGCATAAAAAAGTAAAATGGTTCCTTATGATAATTTCTTATAATATGCAACTTTCTATAGTTTGTCACTTTCTTTGCCATTTTGCTCCGAAAAATAGGTGTTCTATATGCTTTTGAGTTTCAGAATTTAAATTCGGTTGCAGAATTGTACCAGCACGTTAGGCTCTAGAGTAAATGGAAAAAACAGGCTAAAAAGCTTCAGATTTACGAACGTCAGAAGACATATATTTTACTATCCTTTTCTTTACTTTTTTATCCATCCTTTTTTATCCTACAACCCAGAAAATTCGAGGCCACTAATCTGAAGCTTACAAAATCTGAACTTATACACAATGATCTCAAAAGCCGAAGTATACCAATCACAAATCTATAAGCCCTAAGCTCAGAAACTACAAGCCCATAAACCTCAAACTCATAAACCCCAAACTCACCCACTTCAAATCCACATACTGCAAACCCATCTACTTTAAACCGACAAACCCCAGACACACAAACGCCAAACCAGCCCTCTTTAAATCTCGGCTCTGTACAGCATTATCGGTTTCGCCAACCCAATGAGAAGTGTACCATGTCTCGTAGGTAATCCTCCAAGACAATGTACAGGTACTCCGGCAGCTTGCTGAGTTGAACGCATTTTTTACTTCCAGCACAACAATCAGGCATATGTCCCTTCTCTCGTGTAGCGCATTCCAGGCCTAATAAACCTGACCTGATATCACTTTCACCTCCATTACTGTGGTCCTGCCCTCGCGGAAGCCGTACAGATCGTCAGCCAAACTCACTTCGCACGTCATGCCGTTCCTTAACCTCTCTCGAATCGGCCGTTCAATGAGCTTGCCCATTGCATTAAGCATGCACAGCGGCCTGTGGGTTTGGGGTTTATAGGCTTGAGGTTGCTAGGTTTCTGCTGTATAGATTTGTGGTTAATGGGCTTAGGGTGGGTGGATTTAGAGTAAGTGGATTTGAAGTATGGTGATTAAGGTGTGTGGCTTTAAGGTTTGTACAGAGCTTGAGGTTGGTGGCTGGAGGTGTGTAGAATTGGGGGTTTTACAGGGCTTGAGTTTAGCGGGTTTAGGCTATAAGAGTTTTGGGTGTGTAGATTTGGGGTTTTTGCATGGATTGAGGTTGGAGGTTTGGGGTATAAGAGTTCGGGGTATGTTTATTTAAGATCTGTGGGTTTGTAGTGTGTTGGTTTTGGGGTGTGTAGGTTTATATTGCATGGGTTTATGGTTTCTGCAGAGCTTGAGGTTAGTGGATTGGGGATGTACGCGTTTGAGATGTGTGGGTTTGGGGTTTGTACAGAGCTTGATGTAAGTGGCTTTGGGGTGTGCGGTTTCGGGGTGTGTGGATTTGGGGTTTTTGTAGGACTTGAGGTTGGTGGGCTCTGAGTGTAAGGGTTCACGGTATGTAGATTTAGAGTATGTGAATTTGGGGTTTGGGACAGTATTATCAGACATATTTAGGCCCCTTTTATTAAGGATCATTTAATAATTTCTTGATATTCCTTGCATTCTGGCTCCACACTTCATCTTGGCCTTTGAATATCCTATTGCTGCTTTTGTTCTTCCAAAACTTACTCCATATGTTCCACGTTTCGAAAAGGGCAGTGGAAATCGGCTTCAACTTTCAGGACTTCGCTTGGCTGATCCAGATTTTTAAAGTAAGAAGGTTCTGGATATTATTATCGGAGCAGATTTCGTTCCATATCTATTACTTCCCAACATTCGTAAAGGAACTCCTACTGCTTTTGTTGCTCATGAGACTTATTTCGGGTGAACCGTAACCAGACAAACTCTGGGAAATGCCTCCATAGATTCAACAATTGAGTCAGCAACAGCTGTCGGCATGCGCATCTCCATGTTGAAGAATTTGACCTTGGATCTTCACAAATTCTGGTATGATTAGGAGATTCCTTGAAAAATTAGATTGACTCATTTTCTACAGAAATGCCAGAACCTTGGTCACATGGTTTAAACCACTGAGTCATCTTTTTAAACCGTAGATCGTTTAAAATTTAAATGTTTTTTATCCTTATAAATATTCATAAATTTGTAATGTTTCGTATTTTTTCTTTGAAAAATCAAAGAACCGGCTCAATAGAATCGAAAATAAATATTTTGAAATTTAGGGTTCAATGCTTAACATTTCATAGCATACATCCTAGTAAATTAAACTGCCTTAGAACTCTCCATCCAAAGAGTTGTAATGTTAAATCGGGACGATACTTCAACAAAAAAGATCATTTTTAACACATCAGTTGAATTTTCGGCTAAAAATATAACTTTTTAACGAGAATTGACTTTGCAGCAAAATAATTAAATTTTAGAAAAGTAGTCGATTTTTCCACCAAACAGTTGATAATTAATTTTTTGAAAAAATTCCAATATTTTATTTTTAATTGTAAATTTAACTTTTCCCTTTTAAAATATTTATCTGTTTGGTTGTAATTCCTTTGAGATTTAATTTTTTGTAGAAGATTAATCTCCTTGGTAAGGATTTTTCTTCAAATCCAACTTTTTCCTTCAAACTCGACCAACGTTGTTAAGAATTAAACAATTTTTCTGAAAACTATCCTTTTCGGTTTAAAAGTCAACTGTCTTATTGAACATTTGTCTTTTTCGTTAACGATTAATTTTCGTTCGTTGAAAATTCGTATGTTTTTGTTTAAATCAACTGTTTTTTAATCAAAATTTTGCTGGATTTAATAATCAAGGAATTAGTGTTTCTGAGAATAGACACAACTCAGTGTTAGACTCAACTCAGTGGCTGAGAGTATCTGCGGGGAATGTAATCTTCACTCAGGCGTGACAAAACAGAGAAGCAGGAGAGAGGCCAAACAGTTCTGAGACTCTGGGTTTACGGTTTCTGTCAGCTATAAAACAAACCATAAATCCAGATATGACTGTACTTTGATGAAAAGTCATGTATTTTCTTGTAAATTTATCTTTTTAGTTGTATTCCTGCAATAAGACAAGTTTATTCTGTAAACTGGTGAGGGTTTAGAATTATAATTAACTCAGTTCTTCAAATAATTAATGCACATATATTTTAAAAAACACGACACAGACTCTCTACAGGATTGTAGGAAAACATATGGTAAATGTATAATTCTATACGCGAGAAAGGAAAACTCCATTTCGGAGAATTATGCCCTCCTCGACACATTGTGATAGGTAGAGAGCGGACGAGCCCAGTCTGAAGTTGCGAACTCCAAACCAAAAGCCCACTGACACAACGGAAACACAACATTTCCATCAACAAAATGCAATTCTACAAAACCCAAACTCTACACCCTGCATCCTAAACCCCAAACCCATTAACCCCAAAACCCATTAACCCCAAAACCCATAAACCCCAAAACCTATAAACCCCAAAACCTATAAACCCCAGAATCTATGAACCCCAAAACCCATAAACCCGTTGGCTTGGAATCGGTAAGTTTGTTGGATTTTCTTTTTCAAATTTTTTTTTCAAATTCAAGGATTGGGGTTTGTGAGTTAGTAGGTTTAAAGTTTGGAGGCTGTGGGTTTGGAGCTTATAGGTTTTAAAGTTTATGATTTTTGTGATTTATGGATTTTGAAGTTTATAAATTTTGGGGTTTAGGATTTGGGTTTGGGATTTAGGGTTCGGAGATAATTTGTTCGGGATATGAGAGTTCATAGGTGTAGGTTTGGTGTTTATGGGATAGGGGTTTCCGGGGTATGTTGTTTTATGGTTATGTGAGTTCAGGGGTATGTGGGTTAATGGGTTTTGGGGCTTATGGGTTTTGGCAATTATGTGTTTTGTGGTTTAAAGATTTTGGGGTTCAGGATTTAGGGTTTAGGGTTTGGGGTGTGGAGTTTGGGCTTTGTGGGAATGCATTGTGTGGACTGTGGTGGTAGCTTTGTGTTGTGTAAGACAGGGGGCTTTTGAGTTGGGGTAGCTTTTTATGTTCCGGAGTTTGAGTTTTGTAGGAATGAAATCCATGAATTTAGGTTTAGTGGGTTTGCAGTCCAGGAATCTTGGGTTTAAAGGGTTCTTGGGTAATGAACGCAGGTTTACTGACAGAGTAACAGAGTGGTCCTTAGTAAATAAAAATAAATTATTGAGATTGATTGACAGATGTGCGTTAGAGAGTTTTTTGGCCATATTTCCCTGCTGTGCGGCGCACAGTGCGAAAAAAATTAATTTTTTGGTTTAAGATAACGTACAGCCCACAAATATTGACCGATTTAAACAATAAAAATTTGAACAAAAATTTGATAATATTTCTAAGAAAGTTGTCAAGCCTGGTTTTCAAACTAGTTTTCAATTTTTTTATAAATAAAGAAATATGAGGAAAGAAATATAAATTTTATTTCTTGAGGTTCTCATTGCTCGATAAAAACAGGAAAATTATTTAAATTGTTTAAGTTGCATAAAGTAACATTAGTTAAAGATGGTCCAATATGCTGAAATTTTGGTACTTTATGACAATTTCAGTAACATTCGTCATAAGTTGATAAATTGTATGAGTTCTTCAAACAAATTTAATAAACAAATGCATTTTTGGGTCATCTGTGGACGGGAGAATTCTTTTTTTTCGATATCAGTCTTTTCAATTGAGAACTTGACGATACTTTTAGCAAAATTCATAATTTGTCGACGAAAAAATTATTTTTTTTGAATCTCAGTCCTTTCAGTTAAAGTTTCTCATTACTTTAATTCTTTAAATAAGACTGCAACTTCAGCAATCGAAACGGAATTATTACGGTGTAGCCTAATAAAAATACTGACATAAAAAAGACGAGTATTTCCATAGAGAAATGACCAAATATTGCATGTTTTATTAAATTTGTTTAAAGAAATCATGAAATTTATCAACTGATTTTAAATGTTGCTGCAATTATTTATAAGTTTCCAATTGAAAAGACGTAAATCGAAAAAAAAATTCTCCATTGACAGATGCCCGAATAATGCATTTGTTTATTAAAGTTTTCTTTAAAAAATAAATAAAATATTCATAAAATTATGAATTTTGCTAAAGTTATGCTGAACTTCCTAATCAAAAAATTTTACATCGAAAAAAATTAAAATTCTGTAGAGAAATGCATGATTACTGATTTTGTTCCTTAAATTTGTTTAAATAAATCACGAAATTTATCAAATTATTATGGATGTTGCTTAAATTGTCACGAAGTTCCAAAACTTAAAAGACAAGCATTGCAAAAAAACCGAATTTTTCTTCCGACAAATCCCCGAATAATCCGTTTGTTTATTAAATTTAAAAAAAAACATAAGATAAATGAACAAATTATAAATTTTTCTAAAATTATCATAAAGTTCGTAATTTAAAAAAATTGACATAAAACAATGATTTTTTCTCTTGATAAATGCCCGATTACTGCATTTTTGAAGTGAATTTGTTTATAATATAAGTAATCATAATCTCAATAGAAATTTCTTTCAATATGTTATTGTTTACATTTAATTTTTTTGAAACATAAATTTAAGAAACTTATAATCAGGGAAAATCGTAGAAAACATTTTTTAAACAAATAATTTGTTTGTATAAACTTTTTTTTTCCTTTTCCAATATTGGAATATATTTAGCTAATACTACTCTATGCAACTTAGGAAATTTAAAAAATTGTACTATTCTTGAAGAGAACCGAGAACGAAAAATAGAAAAAAATGGGCATATTTTTCGTCTTATTTTCTTATTTCTAAAAAAATTTAAAACCTAATTAAAACATCAGGCTCGACAACTCTCTTAGAAATCTTATGAGCTTTTTAAAAGATTTTTTAAATTTAAATTGGTCAATATTTGTGGGTTGTACGTTATTTAGAACCAAAAAAATAATTTTTACCCACTGTGCACCGCGTCTGAAGAGAGACGGGCTTACTCAACGCTCACGATAGGAAGGCCTCTCCGAAACATCTGCACATTATTGTAATTTACTCGTAAGAAAAAAATCACATAAAAAAACAACTTACACCGTGATAAATTTTAATTATTGTGCTTTATAAAAGTCCCTATTTGTTAATGTACAAAAATTGGCTTGGAAAATATCTTTTCGAAAGGCTAAAAACCGCGGTTTTTTTTTGCGTTACTCTGTCCTTGCTTGACTTTTGATGCCGAAATCTTTGTAACTAACGATATAAAAACATAAACAAATGGGGACTTGTATGAAGCGCAATTAAATAAGCTTTACTATGGTATAAGTTGAATTTTTATGCGATTTTTTTCTCACGAGTAAATTACAAAAATGTGCAGCTATTTTGGAGGGGCCTTCCTATCGCGAACAAATAGTAGGCTCTGTGCACATCTTTAGACTGGGCTCGTCCACTCTCTGGTAATAAGTAATAAGTTGATGCTTTTTAAATAAGACGAATTTCGTAAATAAATAAAAGGATTATTTTAAACTTAAAGGTGTAAAGTTTCCAAGAAGGATTCTCCTTAACCTCAAATTGTATTCTTTTGGCGGCAACCCCTGCACGCCAAGGCCCTTGACAGCAAAAATTGAACCACTTTTATCGTTTCGTTCAAATTCTCTAATTGTTGATACGTATAAAATGTCAAAATCAGGACCTCCAAAAGTACATGCGCCGACTCTTCGTGCAGGTATGGGAATAAATTGTAATATTTCGCCTCCGACTGGATCAACTTGAATCACCTGAAAAAAATCAAAAAATGTATTCTTATTTAAACCTTTATTTTTGGAAATATTTTTGAAAAGATTGAAAAATTCTTACTCCACAACCTCCATCAATAGGTACCCAAAGATTATTATTATTATCAATTGTCAGACGACGCGGAGATCCCATCCAACCTTTTTTTGCCCAGTCAAAGACGATCTCACTGTTCCCTAAAAATAGTGAGTTTATTACGTGTTCAGTAAAAAATAAATACATTCTTGATACATATATTTATTAATAAGGTACTTAAGCGTAAGTTGGCTTACAAAATTTCCAAATTATTTCTTTACACACCCCTTACACACTTACTTGGTGATGGGAGGGGGAAAGACATTTTAAGGTGGGTTCCGAACCACCAGAAGCAACAGCCTTAAGTGTATAGAGAAAACCTTCTTCTCTAGTGGTACCGGTCCCGCGATTCTCCAGAGATTAACAACGTAAAGAATTATTCGTAAGTATTTAGTTAGAAATTTCACGGTTTGGGCGGAAAATGTATCCTTTTCGTCAAAATTCATTTTTTTTAGCTGGAAATTTTAGTATTTTTTTTAAAACGCATGTTTCTTATTCAAAATTAATTTTCTGAATTGAAAACTCAACTAATTAAATTTTTTATATATGTCACTTTTATTACGGATTTAACTATTTTATTTTAAATTTATATAAATTTTCTCAAATTCAGTTCTTTCTGGTAGGAAATTTATCATTTTTGTTGAAAAATCGTCCACTATCGTGAATATGTCATATTTTCGGTAAAATGCACCTGTTTCGTTGAAACGAAATTTTTTTTGGTTGAGCGGGCAACTATTTTTTATTAAATTATTATTTGAATTTAAAAGTAGATTTTTTCAACTAAAAGTATAACTATATCGCGGAAAATTCATCTTTCTTAGTAGAAAATTAATTTTTACTTGTTGAAAATTTATTCAACTGTGGGAAAATTTAATTAATTTCTTGATAATTCATATTTCTTATTCACAATTACTATTTTTATTTAAAAACTTAACTATTTCTATTGTTTAAATCCGTCCTTTTTTTGATGGTTTTACAATTTGATTTGAAAATCATTTTTTTAAAATTTGAAAATGTACCTTCTTGGTCGAAAAATAATTACTTGGTCAAAAATTGTACAATTTTGTTCAAAATTCATTATTTCATTAAAATTAAGGTATTTATTGAAAATTCGTTTTCTTCATAACGAATTAATTTTTGTAACTATAAAATTCACTAACTCCATTTTTCATTGAAAGTAAATTTTTATTTATAATAGATTTTATGCTTTCACGATGATTCATTTTGATAAAAAGAGATATTTCGGGTTTCACTCGTGTAAAAAACTGCGAATTACGTAGTTTTTTTTTAGTACGTAGTTTTTTTACACGAGTGAAACCCGAAATATCCCTTTTTAAATTTTTATTTGTTTAAATTTTCAATATTTGTTCTATAATTCATATTTTTTGAAAAAAATGTAGCCTTTTTTAGTGAAAAATTCATGTTCTTTTCTGAAAATTTACCAATGTGTTTCAAAATTGATCTTTTTGATTTACAAATACATCCGTTACCGTATAAGTTTTATTTTTGTGGAGAAAATGCAACTTTTTGGCTTAAACGTAATACATTTTGTTTGAAATATCACTTAGCTTGTTAAAAAATCATTTTTTAAATGAAAATAATTTTTTTAACTAAATCCGCAACTATTCTGTTAAAAATTCATCTTTTTTATAAAATTAACTTCATTTCTTGCAAATTCATCTGTTTTGTGAAAAATTTAAATATTAGGTTAAAAAACTAATTTTATTTGGTTGGAAGTTTATTCTTGTAGATAAAAAATTAACCAGTTTAATGTTTTGTTGAAAATTCATCTTCTTTTGTTAAAAGCTTCACTATTTAATTTAAAGTTTATATACATTCTTAAAAGTGTAGCTTTTTGTAGGAAAATTAATCTGCTTATTTGAAAATTTACTATTTCGGTAAAACATTTTTTTTATATATATAAACTCATCCGTAACCGTAGAAATGTTATATTTTTTTTAAAAATGTAAATTTTTGGTTGAAATGCAATTTATTTCAGTTGAGGCTTCAAACTAATTTATTGCGAAATCGTTTATCTAATTAGTTAATTTTTTGAACTAAAAATTTCACTACTATATTACATTTGGTTAAAAAAAACGCATGCATTCGGTTGAAAGTTTGACATTTTTAGTGAAAATTAATCTTCTTGGTTGAACATTATGTATTTTGTTCTATTTGAACTGTCTTATTAAGAATTATAAATATCTGTTGAAACTTTATTTTCCTTATTTAAACTTAAATTTTAAGACTGAAAATATAACAAATTCCATTTTTTTGTTAAAAGCTCATTTTAATTAATTGAAGAATTAATTAGTTATTTTAGAATTCATATGTTTTTTTGAAGCTTCAGATTTTTCGGTAGAAACTTCATATTCTTGGCTTGAAATTCACTATTGTGGTTAGAAATTAATCTTCTTATTTAGTTGAAAATTAACAAATTACCTAATTTGTTGAAAATGGATGTTTTTTCTTGAAATTGTGTTTTTATGGTACAAATTTAATCCTTTTGGTTAAAAATTCATTTTTTTATTTCAGAACTAATGCCTTGGAATGAAAAATTAACTACTGTGGTGAAGATTAGTTTCTTTTTAGTTGTAAACTTATATTTAAAGTTAAATTCAACTATTCTGCTGCTGGTTAAAAAAATATATATTTCAATTGAAATTTCATGTACTTTGTTGTAAATTTGTCTTTCTGTGATCCAAATTCTTATTTTTCGCTGAAAATTTACTCTTTTTTGTATATACACTGAACTCTCGCTTTCAGTCCAGTGCCGTGTATTGCTTTCAAATAGCCTTGGCCACAAGTCGAGGGGATTTAAACGTGAACAGTGAGTCCGCCTTAACCGTTTCCAAATGGAACGCACAACATGGCGCAATA
The DNA here is from genome assembly GCF_010883055.1 of Belonocnema kinseyi. Taxonomy (NCBI): domain Eukaryota; kingdom Metazoa; phylum Arthropoda; class Insecta; order Hymenoptera; family Cynipidae; genus Belonocnema; species Belonocnema kinseyi. The sequence continues at coordinate 25,097,757 of NC_046663.1, forward strand.
TACTTGAGAGAGTACTCGCCCATCCGGCCCTTTCGTGAGTTAAGAGTACTTCGTTTTTTGGCTTAAAAAATCAAGTCTTTTGTTGGAAATTAAATTCTGAATAGGGATTTTCGTAAATAATTATATTTATATTTCGAAATAAGTAATTTTTCAGATGGAAAGGAAACGAAGAATCTTTGGAAAAACCTTTTTTAGATTTTAGACCGGGATTTTTTAAAAGTAATTATTCTTTGTCTTGAAGTAGAGAATTTATAACCTTGAATGAAAATTTTTTATGAAAATCTTACCAAGTCTTCCTGATGTTGGGTGAACAGTGTAGGCTGTGATGTTATAATTTCTCCCAGCATCGATAAAAAATAATGTGGGAGGACCAACAGGGGGTCTGGTATACACGAATCCACTGCTCGAAATAACTTCCGCAATGTGTTTTATGGAAGTCGGTTTCGAATTTAAAGACGTCACATGGGCCAGTTTGCGTAAATTAGTATTCATGGTCCCTGGAACATAATATAAAATTTCAAATATAATAACTAAGGCGAAAGAACTCTGCTAATGTGCCGCATCACTTGGTTATTCGAACTAGTAATCCGCAGTTATCCAAAAATTCACAGTAATTCGGTTTAATTCAATTGTACTTTTATGTGAATTCCGTCGTTCAGAGTAATTCACGTCTAAGCTGGAGTAATCTTCTTGTAACCGAAGTCATCAAATTCTAATATGAAGTTGTTTACTTGTGATTAGGGATAATCCAAATAAAAATTCTACAGTAATTCCCTCAGGAGCCACTTATAATATAAGGTAATCTACAGGACCATTCCGTTGGCCCCACCACCCATGCAAATTGAACTTTTTTGGCTTAATATTCAGTGCAAAATTTTTTCAAATTTCTAAAACCAAAATTAGAATTTTTGCATCGCCGGAAGTACCCGATTTCTCAAAAAAACACTGGCGGGGCCAGCGGAACGTTTCGCTGGCCCCGACATTATCTGAAATCAACTTTATATGGGTGCATTATTTTTTTCATCATTTTTGCAAATTTGTGCAACCATCTTCAACCTCTAAAAACGACCCTCTGTACAAAAAAAACCATGGCGGAGCCAGCGAAACGCTTCACTGTCCCCGGTATGGTGTTTTCCGCACAGGGAGTAGTTTTTAGGGGTTGAAATTAGTTTCACAAATTTGAAAAAATGAAAAAGAAAATAACGCACCCATATAAGGTTGATTATTATGCATCACGTCGGGGCCAGCGAAATGTTTTACTGGCCCCGCTATAGTATTTTCCGTACAATGGGTAGTTTTTAGGGCTTCAAGTTGTTTGCACAAATTTGAACAAATTAAGACGAAAATAATACACGCATTTAAAGTTGGTTTTGGTAAATGTAAAGATGTAAAAATGCAAAGATTTGGTAAACGCACAGATTCTGACTTTGGTTGTACAAATTTGAATAGATTCTTTACTAAATGTTGGTCGAAAAAAGTTAAATTCGCGTGGGTGGTGGGGCGAGCAAAGAAAAAACCTTTAAGTAATCCACGTCTGATCTACGAGGGTAGGGTGAAAAGTTTCCGGCCTGATAAGGAAAGCAACTTTTTTCGTCTTTTTTCACTTCATTTGTCGAAATAATTTGTCTCAAGACTAACACATTTCTCATAACAGGGATGCCATTTTTATAAACCGATTCGTCAAACCTCTTAAAATACTCATTTACAGCATGGATGACTTTCTCGTTGCTCTGCAATTTTTTACCTCCGATCCATTTTTTAAGGTTATGGAACAGATGATCGACGCTGGGGGCAAATCGGGTGCATATGGTGGGCGGGGAAACAATTTCAACTTCAGTTCGTTAATTTTAGCCATTCCAACGACCGACCTATGAGGAGGAGCGTTTTCGTAGTAAAACAATTTTTTTTTCTTCGCCAAGTTAGGTCGTTTATTCTTCATTTAGGTTTGGTTCGCCTGGTTCAATTCATTGTTGCGAATGTTTTTTTACTTTCTGGAGTATAGTGGTGAATCTAAGTTTCATCTACGATTATAAATCGACGCAAAAAATTGCTGGAGTTTCGCTTGTACAGCGACAATTTCTGATTGAAACAGTTTTCCGAGAAAATTTTTTATTGACTGTTAGCAGACGCGGAACCCACCTAGCACAGTGATTCTCTATGCCCAAAAGTTCATGTAAAATATTGCTTACATGCTTAGTTGACATTTTTGCAGTTTCAGCTATCTCACTTACTGACAATCTGCGGCCCTTTTTCACCATTTAATAAATTTTCTTGATCATTTCGGGAGATACGACCTCAACGGGGTGTCCTGAAAGTGGTTCATCAGAAATGCTCATGCGACCTTTCTTAAATTCACAATTTCACTTTTTGACCTTTAAATATAATGAAGAAGAGTCTTTCAGTGTGAAATCCATTTCTTCTTTAATTTGAAGTGTTGTTAGGCCTTTCAAATAGAAGTGTTTTATGACTGCAAGCTTTTCTGATTTTTCCATTTTTGCACAAATATTGGAGGTGTATTGTTCAGTAGGCTCTTAAATGTATACTAATAAAGCAATCGTCTTGAAAATTAATATACAAGCTGGTGAGATATAGTACTATAGAATGCAAGCTAAAAATTAGACCTGCTGACGCCATACCTAGATCAGGCTACAGAACTTTACACCCCACCCTCGTAGATTAATCTACTTATAATTCGAGGAAATTCAATGAATCCACTGGCAATCCACTTTTAACTTGGGTTAATGTAGTTCGGAGTAATCTACTTAAAAATCGAGGTAATCCACTTGTAATCTGCTTGTTATCCACTAAATTGGAAATAATTTTCGTAATGATTGTACTACTGATATTCGAATCTAGAGTAATTCATGCAATCGCAGTAACTAAAGTGAGTACTCTAAATAGTAACTACTACTTTGTTGAAAATTTTCTTTGAATTAATATGCAATGTAAATGTAATTTGATAATGATTCAAAAATTTGTCCAAACATTAATTTTCAATTCGTAAATTAATGTTTATTAAGTTAAAAATTCAACTGTTTTGTTAAAAATTAATTAATTTTTTTTTAAACATGTGTTTTTTTGCTGTTGTAAAAAGTCAATCTTTATAATTGAAAATTTATCTTTTTAGTCGAAAATATTATATTGAAAATGTAAGGATATTTTTCAAAATTCGTTTTTCTTACGGAAATTGTGTTTCTCTACCAAAAATTTAGCTAATAACTTTTATGTAGATAATTCATATTTTTCTTTAAGAATTCAACAATTTGTTTGAAAATTCATACATTTTGTGAAAGATTCCTCTCTTTCAGTAGAAAATTAATCTTCTAGCTTAAAAATTTAGCTATTTGGTTAGAAATTATTTTATATAACTGATAATTTAATTTTTTCATTTTGTGTTTTGTTGCAAATGTATATTTTAGGTCGAAAATGTATTTCTTCAGTTAAAAAGTATGCTATTTTATTAAACGAACTATTTTTACAAAAAAAAATTTATAACTGGTAATTTTACTTTTTCGACTTGGTAGAAAATTAAAAAACGTTGTTAAAATGCATGGGTCTAGTTTAAAAAGCCAACTGCTTTGTTAAGAAAATCATCTTTGAATTCGGTGTAGGGTTCAACTAGTTCCATGATTTCAGAAACAACCATGTCTTTCAGGGTGCCTTTGTCTGTCCCACATTTAATTTTCTATATCCTGTACATCTACCCAGTGGGCACAAAGTTTGGCGACGTCTTTACGACATCGTTACGACATCTTCACGACAACTTTACGACATCCTATCTCCATTTCGTTAAGGTCTCCTTACGATATCATAAATAAGTCGTATGATTTGACGATGTCTTTACGATATTGCAAAGACATCAAAACGAAATGGGCATAGGATGTCGTAAAGATGTCGTAACGATGTCGTAAAGACGTTGCTAAATTTTGTGCCCACTGGGTAACCCCGTGAAAAAGATTTTTTTTAAAAATTAACTCATTTTATCCTTAGTAGACTGCAATAAAAATTCTTGTATTTTAATTTTTATGCAGAATATAATCACGTTATTTGTTTTGTTAAAGATTCTAAATATAAACAGATCACGATCTTTGTGATATGGTAACACAATATCTCTAGGAAAATCTATTGTTCGACTTTTTCCATTAATTTGTCGTGTATTTCTCTTTTATATAATTTTATGTCTTTTTTATCTTCTCATCAGAGAAGGTATTAGATTTGTGTAAAATTTAATCCCCCCCCCCCCCAGTTTTTGTCAAACGTCCACGTTTTGTGACCCCCTGAATCCGAAAAACAGGTTTTTACGAAGGTGTCCGTCTGTATGTCTTTCTGTATGTCCATATGTATGTCTGTATATAGATGCATAAAAAAATTAATAAACAAATACATTATTGGGGCCTCTGTCGACGAAATTTTTTTTTTTCAATTAGACTTTTAATTGGGATCTTTATGTTAAATGCGGTAAACCTCATGATGAGTTGACGAATTTTTGGATTTTTTAAAACAAATTTAACAAACACATGCATTATTCGGGCATCTGTGGGCGGAAAAATAAGTTTTTTTCGATTTCAGTCTTTTTATTTGGGAAAATCATGAAGATTTCAGCGGAAGTCACAATTTTTTGATAAATTTAATATTTTTTAAAAAACAAATTTAATAAACAAATGTATTCTTGGAGCATCTGTCGATGGAAAATTTAGTTTTGTGGATATCCTAATTAAAACTGTTGACATAGAAAAAACGAATTTTTCTGTAGGTAAATGCCTGGTTAATGCATTTGTCCATAAAATTTGTTTAAAGAAATAATGAAATGCATCTAACTTATTATGAATGTTGCGGAAATTCTCATCAACTTTCCATTTGAAAAGACTGGCATTGAAAAAATCCAATTTTTCTGCCAACAAATGCCTGAATAATGCATTTTTTTGTTTGTTTACAGTATAAAGAATTATAATCTAAAGAGAATTTTTTTAATATCGTATAATTTTCATCCAAATTTTTCGCAATATAACTAGAAAAAACGTATAATTATGGAAAATGATAGAAAACGTTTTTTCAACAAATAATTTGTTTATAAAAAATGTTGTTGCTTAATATATAATATTGCAACATCTTTAGCTAATATTAGTTTATAAAACTTAGGCGATTTCAACACTTTTTCTGTTATTGACGAGCACTGTGAAAGCCAAATAGATAAAATGGCCTTTTTTTCGTTATATTTGTTTGTTTAATTATAAAAAATCTAAAACCTAATTAAAAAATCAGGCTCGGCAACTCTCTTAGAAATCTGAAAACTTTTTTCAATTTTGTTTTGTTTAAATCGCTAAATATTTGCAGGCTGCACGATATGTAAGTTGAGATACAAATTCAAGTGCGAAGCACGAGATACGTGATAAGAATGTATTCGTTAAAGCCGAAGGAGCTTTAACAAAAAAAGAAGTTACTATCACCAAACTACTGTTGTCGATGTCTTGATATTTAGTTTAAAAAAATATGTGCACAAGTGTAAGGAATATACAAACATCGAGCGCGGAGCGCGATATAAATATATTATCGAGCGCGAAGCGCGAAAACAAACAGTCGCGCGCCCTAAGCGGCTGAAACTTACGAGCGAATTTTTTAATGTTCTTTTTGAAAAATTCATGAGGGTAATTCTTATTAATTAGGGTTTCAGAAATGAAACTTATATTTTTCGTGTGCAATTCAGGTTTTGAACATTCTTTTGCTTCGTCAAACAAAAGAGAAAATAATATCCCTTTGGTGTGAAATGTGATGGCTAGATAAAAAATTGAATATGCGTCCTGAAGATATGTTTTGGAAACCAATTAGTTTCTATATAGCTATTTTTATTTTTAATAATATCCTTTTCTACATTTTGTAAACTAAGTTCTCACAACGCTGATGATTTTGTTTGTAAATATTAAAATTTAATGGGAGATATGCGTTGCCTAGAAAAATAGAACAGCCTCATGAAGTTGTGAAAAAGATAATTGAGTGTGTGATTGAACTAGGTCGATACAAATAATTAATTTTATTTATAAATTCCCAGACTTTTTTATTGTATGTTTTGATTTATCTGTTTTATTTCAAAGAATTTATTTTGTAAATGTTGTTGAAAGATTAACTAATGTTAAACCGATAAATGAACTTAGAGTTTAAAGTGGTTTGCCTTTTTGTGTAATTAAATTAAAGCATATATCAGTGGTAGTAAACCATTTGTCTATCTTAAAAAATTATAAGTTTTTCAATAGATATTGATGTCAGACCACCATTCTTTTACTATTGTATTGAGATAATGCTGGATTTTATTTGTAAGATTCTTAATAATTTCATAAGAATTTAACTCCTGAACGTTCTAACGTTTTTTATTCAGTCTCCTTTTTCTATAGTAGTTGTGACGTTCTCTTTGTCTTATTTTGATATTAGAGGGTTAGAATTATTTTTCATAAAATCTTTTTTTTCTTCAAAATTAGATTTTGAGACCTTTTGAATAGAAACCCAGATTATGCCAAAATTTATGGTTTCTTTATATATTGAAGGTTAAATTAGCTCTAAGGCAGCTTAGCTCTTTTTTTCTGAGATTCTAAGTGGTCTATTATCGACACCCAAAATGTAATCTGTAAGAGGAAGTTTTTTTAATTTTGGGGTTCTAGCAAAGTTATCCTCTAAATATATGAACTCTGTTACATTTTTCGCAATTAGTTTGTTCGGTTAATTTTCTGCAAAACTTTCCTTATGGAAAATAAGCATTGATCTTTGTTTCTTCTCAAATTAGCCTAACTTTTTAAAAGAATGTTTTATAAATTTACATTCATAAGATTTGGGTTAGTAAGAAATTTCCTGCTATTTTTTTTAGTAATTGTATGGATTGAGTCTTAACAATTTTATTTTCGAGGTTAATTATGTCCTCTAGTCTATCAGTAATATGATGATCATTATCTAACATTTGCAATTGTGAAATTTTGTACCGAAAAAAAGTCAACGTGTTTTGGAATTTTTCTAACTTTCATGAAAACAAAACTAATTGATAACTTACATAAGTTTCAACTAGTAGTATTCTGAGTTTCGAACCTCCGTTTTCGAGCCGATCACCAATATGTGGTATCCACAAAAATGTATTAATTATCTTTGTTTTCAACTTAAAAAACACGGTTACTAACCTTATGAAATTTTATTTTTTCATTAATCTTTAACGTTTACTGAAAAAAAATTCTAATTAATCGGTGAATTAAGATTCTTAATGTAACTATTCGATCCCCTTTTGTTCATAATACGTTTGTTTTTGTGTGTATGGAAATTTTTCACAAAACCGCGTTACATAATGAAACTGTATAAACGTATAACTGAAATTTTTTTTTACAACAAATGAGAACCGCCAAAGATAATATGTTATTTCTTTCATTCTTGCATGTTCAATTTTTTAATGTCAGGATGTTGCTTTACAAATAAGTTCTCTCTAATCTCAATCTTAAAGAGCCCATAATTTATGGCAAAATGCTTTTTCGGAGTAATGTTAGATAATCCAGAGTAAATATTTATATAAAGTACATTTTTTACCAAACATTAGTCTGCCCAACGGGTCGACGGTTCCGTAATTCAATATATTGTCTTCGATAAATTCATCTACAATTGCAATTCTTTTCCATGCAGGATCGTGATCATCTTGGCTACTATTCCATGTGACTAATAAAATTGTCTTGCCAGCACCCACCACAAATTGATTGTTAGTCTTGTGAACGAGAACAGCAAAAGAAACGGCACCGTGCACTATGGAAAGAATGATTATTAAAAATTAATCAAATTATGTGCCTTAAGCTTAAAAAAGAGTGTTTAGTGGATTAGTAGGACGTAATTAACTCGTTCAAAGCACCGATTTCAATATTTGATCTCGCCTGCTCCCCCTACATTCCTCCACTCTCATCTACCCTACTTATACATTCTCATAGTTCCTCTCCACTCTTAAACTTTTCCTTCCACACTCGTCCTTGACCTACCGGCTGGCGCGCCTTTGAGACTCACACGAGCGGGCGCGTGCGGCACTCTGTGCGGCAGATCGAAAACTCAAAATTTCCTTACAAAGGGTGTGTTTTCTTGTATTGGTAAGTGATTATTTAAATAAAAAACATCGAGCCGTTCAATATCACAATATATTTGAAAATTTTCAGCACAAAATATATTATACACTGGAAAAAAATTGTTCTTGAATCAAGTAAATGTTACTTGATTCAAGTCAATTGCAGGCACGAGTGGGGACGATAGAATATGAGTTTGTTCCAAATGAATAAATACTTGCTACCGTATGCTTGGAACTTCAAGAATATATTTTCTGAATCTGAGAATATGAAGTATCGGATAAATAGAATTAGCCACAACTAAGCAACTATTTCTCAACGAAAAAAAAATTATTTTAAAAATTATTGTTATATAATCTTCATTTTTAAAATTATTAAAACACGTAATTCACGCACACTGTTACTTACAGATACACTCGCAAGCCTAATCTCTGAAAAATCGCACTCCACGAGGGTTCGAACCCTACCTTGACTACCTAAACTAGTGTCCTAACCGCGCACTCTACCGACTTCGCTATCGAAGCACTTGGATCTCCGTCACAAAATCTCGAGTAAGAATTTCAAGGCAGTGTCTCTTACTCAGTTTTCAATAAAAAATAAAATTTCTTAATTAATAGTATAAAATATGTGAAAAAGCGAAGTAACTTTCACGTATTTAACAAGGGACTTAACACTTGTTGTTTTTAAATATTTAAAACGCTTAAAAACGACCCAAAGGTAATGCATAATAAAGAAAAGTAGCATGTACAAAAATTCTTCGATAACATCAATGACAAAAAATAATGTTCTTCTATAGGAAAATTTTCATAAACCACAATGTTTTTAATTGATGGAATTCTTTGATCATACATTGTTTACTAAGATTTGAATATGGAATTCCTTTCTTAAAACAACAATTTAAAATATGCAAAAAATAATTGAACTTCACTTATTTTACAAAGGGCTCAATACTTTTTTCTTTAAAAATGTAATCCGCTTAAAAACGATCTAAAGCTTATAAAAAACTAATAACTTTTGAGTTGAAAAACGCTTTAGTAACCTCAGTAACAAATATTTTCTGATTGTTATAAATCTTTGTAAAACGCACAGTTTTGGATTTATTTAATTCTTTTAAATTACTTTTTAATTCAGTTTTTAATTTAAAAAGACAATACCAAACAAAAATAATTTAAAATATGTAAAAAAGAATTGATCGCTAGTTTAAATATTACCCACTTAAAAAAGTGCTCCATATTTTATTTTTATTTCAAGTATGAAATACTTCGAAATCAAAAGAAAAAAGAATTCGGTAAAAAAACGTTTGGTGCAAGAACTTGCAGGTTAAAAGTGATCGGTGGTCGGATGAAAAATATTTATTTGCTTCCTCCTTGCATTCTCAATTATTTTATTTGAAAAAATTTTAATCGTCAATTTTTAACTTAATCTTTCATAAAATGAAATGCATTCTTAATAAACTTTATAAAAATGTTATTGAATTCTTTTTCCTTAAATATTTTGCTTTATGAGCGCATAAAATTTTTTTAAATTATCAAGAAAATGTAATAATTGTATTTTTAAGCATTTTTTTAAGCTTATAAGTTTGGTTTATGCTGTCATATATTTATTTTTTATTATTTACAAAAATGTTTCACGGTTAAAAAAATTCGAAATGATTTAATTTTAAGTAGTTTAATATATACAAATGACCAGCAAAAAAATTATAGACACAGTGCATTTATAACCTTTTAATAATTTTAGGAATGAAATTACTTTTGAGTCTTGCATAATTAATTAAAAATTAAAAACACTTGTTTTTAATCTATTTGAAAATTTTAAATCCTTACCCACAAAAACTTACCGACCAATAAACTTATAATTTTTTAAAAAGTTATGAGTGATTTGATTTGCGTGTCAGCGTAAAGTTTGTATTTTATCAAAGTTGAAAATTCTTATCTACATTTGCATAAATAAAATTGATTGTGTGCACCAATGTTTGGAATTTTATAAATATTGTTGAATTTCAAAATAATTGTTAGCAGCGGAGAGAACCAACTTCATACCATGTCAACTTAATAAGATACTTTTGCAGTTAGAAGTAAATTAATTTAGACAAATATATTAATTTTCATAATAGGTTTACGAAGTCTATTGTATCAAGCCTACAGTTTTTATATTCAAAAGACTGATGCGATTCTATTTTGACAACATATGTATCTTCAAAGTTAATCTGACATTCGTTTCAAATAAATAATTATTCAAAGGAAAATATTCAAGCATTGTTCTGAGAAAAATTATTTCTTCGCTGAATACATTCATTTTCTCGTCTCAAGAACATGAACATTCTTTCAATTAAAATAGTAGTCAAAATAAGTATATGAATTTACTTGAATCAAGAATTTTGTTAGAGTTTTAGTTACTTGATTCAAAACAGTTGTCCTGATTCTATTATTTTCTTGATTCAAGAAAATCGGTCCCTTGTAAAAAGGAAATACTTTTTTCAAGTAAAATTAGCCAAGTAAATTAGCCTACTTGATTCAGAGCAAATTTGTTTTCAATGTAGAAAACATAATATTTCAATTTTTCACTGTACGATTAATTCGTTTGATTTGAAAAAAAGGAACTGAAAACAATAATTATACAAGAAAAAGAGGGAAACTGAACTCAAGAATAAAAAAGAAAATAGTAAAAATAGTGTAGATCGTACTTACATGGTCGGTTGCAGGTGGGGAGAATCGGCACAGCACCGAGCGCGTGCCTCACAACGTTCGGCTGGTCACATTCGCGGCAACTTTATGACTGGTGAAAAATATTGGGGGGGGGGGGGGGGGGGGGGGGGGGGGGGGGGTCCGATGATGCGACCCTAGCGGGTGTATCGTCAACAACGATTACTAGTTCGTGCCCCGACATTTCGTCCGCTTTCCCGCCTCCTAATTTGAAAATACTGGACTTGTCGCACTATGTGCGGCCACGCGCCCGTCGCTGGGTGAAATTCTTTCTCATTGACCTCTTTCTGCTCACTTCTACTCACAAGTCCTCTCACTTTCCCTATCCCCTCATTTCCCCTAGTTCTACTCCCAACACTTTTCTAAATTGTGAGTTGCGGACTGTGAGTTTTCAGTTTCCTGAATTGTGAGTTGTGGACTGTCAATTGTGATCTGTGAGTTGTGTGTTGATATTTGTAGTCTGTGAGTTGTGTGTTATGAGTTAGTGGTTACCCTAACTTTTCCTTGATAGAAAAAAATACGATCGACGAACCGAAGTAGGGACATCTGACCGAAACTATAATGGCTTCTGCCCAGTCCTACATAACCCAAAACATTTTCACAATTGAAGATAATTTCTAATAAGAAAGAAGAAAATAAAAAATATGTGCATACATATAGTAGCGCAAAATGTGGCATCATTTGTTGTATGATAAGCACAGAGCTTAGAGGCATAGGTGTCTGCGAAGAAGAGCTGATGGTTATGCCAGAAAAGAACATCTGTAAATCCACGTCCATCGTATACTAACTCAGGCCTGAGGGATAAAATTTCTATCAATTGTGCAAATCAGGTATAGATGACTTTCAAATACAGGGTTGCCACAGGTTAGCGAATTTTAAAAAGCCCGGGAAAGTGCGGTAAACTCAGGGAATTTATGGTAAACTCAAGTAGAATTTTAGTTGTCATTCAAAAATGACGTAAGACATTTCCTGATATCCCCCACTATTTTGCAGGAAATTGGTCGTTTCAAACGGAAATTTAAAATTTTTTATTAAATTTGTTATGTATAATGACCGAAAAATCTTTCTTGTTTAAGGATTTAACTATTTTGATGAAAACTCGTTTTTTTTATGAAAAATTAGATTTTGTAGTTACCTTTTAAACATTTTAGTTTAAAACCCTTTTTTGTTATAATTTCTTTTTCTTTGCTTTTTAATTATTGAAAAATGCATTTTTTTGTTGAAAAAAATTTTTTTTTCATTAAAAATCTGTTTTTTATAGTTGAAAATTAGTATTTTTCTGATTCGAAATATAGCTGTTACATTTTTTGATTAAAATTGAACTAGTTTAGTTAGAAAGTCATGTATGCTGTTTAAATTTCATCTTTGTCTGTAAAAAAGTAGTCTTCCTAATTAAAAGTTCATTTATGAATTGAAAATTTTATTCTTTAGGTAAAAATGTAACTATTTTGTTAAAACTTCATGTATTTTGTTAAAAAATAATGTTTTTTAGGTAAAAAATGTACTTTTTCGTGTGAAAATTAATATTTTTGTTAAGAATTTAAGTCTTTTCTGAAAAACAGTTTTTATTAAAAATTAATTTTTAACTAATAATTAAACAATTCATTTTTTTCTGAAAATATGTGTCTAGTCATCTCGAAAAATTGAGGGAGTTGGAAAAGATGATGGGCCCTTTTTAAAAATATATTTTTTTATAAAGGTACAACTGATTTGTTGAAAACATACATTTTTTTAGCGGAAAATAATTTTCTTTATTGAAAGTGATTATTTTAAATTGCAATTCAGGTATTTCATTTTTAGTAGGAAATTCATTAATTTAGTTAGAAATGAGTTTGTTTGTTTGTTATAAAAATTAAGTACTGCGACTAAAAATATAACTATTATATTTTTCTTTAAAAATGTCTCTTTTTTTTGTTGAAAATTCATCCATTTCGTTTATAGCTTGCATTTTTACATTCTCATCAGGATAGGTATTATATTTGTCTAAAGTTGACACCCCCCCCCCGTTTTTTTCAAATGTCCACTCTTTCAGTGATGAAAACGAAAGGTGAAGTTCGTTAGTGGGACATTTTGGATTAAAATTTCAAAAGTAAGATCACTGTTTTATGGAACACATAGTTTTTGATTTATTTATTAAAAAAACATTAAAAATATAAACATTCGATTTTTCGACGCACGACAATTCTACGAAAGATCAATAATTTTCACGAAACAACATAAATTTTCAACCAAATATTTTAATATTTAATGAAACTTTAAGCCTCTTATAATTTAATTTTTTAACAAAAAATGTGAATTACTCACCTCAACAAACAACGTGTCAACAAAATACAGATATTTTTCAGAAAACAGTAGAATTTTAAACTAAAAAAGATTGTTATTCAAACAAACATGATATGATATTGTTTGCATTTCAAAAATAGGTTTAATTAAAAAAAAAAAATGTTCGAAACAATGCAATGCATTTTAAACCAAAAACATTGAATTTCTACCAAAGAAGATTAATTTTTCACAAAATGCATATATTTTCAAGCATATAGTTGAATGTTTAACTAAGAAAGATACATGTTCAAGCACAAATATCATAGTTAAATTTACATAAATTTAAATAATTTAAAATAAATTTAACAAAATAGTTCAATTTTTAAGTAAGGAAATAGAACAGTTTTCAAATGAAATGATCATTTTGCCGTGAAATTATGAAAGATATAAAAAAAGAATAAACAAAGAGCGTGCATCGAAAAATTATCTACAATTTTGTTGTTAACCAATTATCTGTATGATGGGTAGTTTTTGTTTCATTTGTAAAAAGAGAACATAACAATTAGAAAAATAAATTTTTGGTGGCATCACACAAGCTAAGCAAAAAAATAGTTAAAAAGATATTCACCCGAAAAAGAGCCACACATTTTTAAATATTAATGTTTAAAAAGAATTTTCATTTTTAGTTTTAACTGTGAAAATGAAATTAAAAATTAAAAATTAAAAAATAAAATTTTTGGACAAGCGACAAAAGCTATGAAAAAATAGACAAAAGTAGCTCTTTCAAAAAATAGTGAAATCTCATCAAAATTTTTTATGATTTTGTTTTCTTTGCATTTGGAATGCTTTTATAATCGAAAAGATCTCTTTTAGGTCGCAGTATTTATAGGCGTCCTTATATTCTCAATTTTCTACTTAATTAAGTATATTTAAAGATTAAGTTGGTCAAAGCTTTGTAGGATTTGGGGTACACTAGGGTGGTCCAAAAAACCGACTTTCGAATAAAGGGCATGCTACGCCTCCCCCACCCCCATTTTGTGAGGTTGCCGGGGGAAAACATTCCCTCCAAGTTTGAGCCAAATCGGTCATTTTTTGTAAAAAACTTTGAAAAAATTGTTTAAACAAACAAAATTTATTTAAGCAAATGATAGTTTATTAATAAATAAGGTACTAGTATTTTAATGACGTAGATATTTAATAATAAGCAGAAGAAATAACTAATTTATTTTTAAACCAGAGTTTTATACCTCTTTTTGAGAAAAAGTTACAATTAAATCATAAATAATTGTTTAAAAAAATACTGAATGCTTGAAACAAAGATCATCATTGCTAAAAATGTCCGATTGTCCAGTCAAACATAAAAGATCTACCTTTTGATGAGTGAGTGCAAAAAAAATTATTTAAACAAACATAAATTGTTTTAACAATTGTTAATTAATTGGAAAATACTTGAAAACATTCCAATTGACAAACAAAAAGTAATTTATGGAAAAAAGGTACACATTCTCATTTTCACACTTGCGTTACGCGCGCAATTTTTGATAGACATTTGTAAATTTATACTTTTTGAACGACCTTAAAATAAATAAAAATGTGAAATCCTATTATTCTATTACTAATTACAAGAAGTAATTAGTAGTAAGAAATTTGTAAATCTTTTTTGGAATTAAAATTTTTGTTCATTCACCTTTTTGTGTATCTTGTAAAGTTTGAACACAAAATTTTATTTTATATAAGTTTTTGTGCAATAAAAATTTGAATTATTGATTTTTCAAGAAAATCCCGCACATAAAGTTTTTTAATCGAAAAAAATAGTCCCAAAAATTTTGAAATTGCTTGAACTGTTTACATGTTTATCTAAAATGGGTGGTTAACGAACTTTTGCTTTCTTTTGGGACCTTAAAAAAGTATTCCAAAGATCGATTTGATCCGTTCATTTTTACGAGACTTATCGTGTTTACAGATGGACGGCTGACGGAACGGCCAGAGGGACAGACAGACACCATCGTAAAACTTAATTTTCGGACTCAGAAGGTCTCAAAACGTGAGGATCCGTTGATAAAGTGTGGTGTAAAATTTCGGACCATTCGAATAATTTCTCAATCATAAATGATGAGAATGAAAATTAAATAAGTACAAATTCTTTGCCTTTTTGGTTTTTACAAATTAGAATTAGAGTAGAATTTAAATACAACTGAGGGTCAAAGTCAGAAAAAAAAACATTTTTGTTAAAAATATTTCGGGTTACAATCGTGTAAAAAACTACGAATATTGCCGACGTTTCGTGAACATTGCAGTTAATTTCTTCAGGGCTGACCTTAAACTGAGGTATCAGATTATGCTGTTCTTATATATACTCTCTACGATGCCTGTGATTGGCCAGAGCTTCCCGCCGTGGGGACTGGTCGAACCTGGTCAGTCCTAAAGCAGTGAGCTGCAATGTTCGCGAAACGTCGGCAAAATACGTAGTTTTTTATATGATTGAAACCCGAAATACCTCTGGCCATCAAAATGAATCATCGTGAAAGGATTAAATCTATTATTAAGGAACCCTACGAGGAGAGTACTTTTACTAAAACCAACATCTTTAGTAAGCTTAGGACTTCTCAAGGTAAGCTACTAACGTCCTTAGCTTTTTTAAAACGGCGCAGGGAAAACAACATCGTTTCAAAATTCCTACAACTAAAAAATAATTTAGGAACATCTAAATCCAAATCAATTCTGCATTATACAGATTTGCATTAGCTCCTTCGAAAATCCCAAAAGAAGAAATAATCAGCAGTTTAGAATCCATAATATACACTCTTTCACCCGAAAAAGCGAATGACATACGACGTAGGATGGCCAACATTTTACCCTAAGCTCAAGTTCCCTCCTCATACTTAACATAAGAAGAAAAAAGCGCAATTAAAGAACTTAATTGGAATAAAAATATTATTATAGTATTACCTGCAGATAAAGGAAACACAACAGTAATAATGAATAAAGAAGCCTACAACAACAAAATCATGAACCTTCTAACTGACGATACATACACCAAACTTAAAAAGGACCCTACAAAAACAATAGTCAGTAAAACAAAAACACTTCTCAAAGTCTCTAAACTTGACAACCAAACAATATCTAAATTGATACCTACTAATCCCATCTCTCCAATGCTTTACGGGAGGTCTATCAAGCTAGCATCTCCACAAACGAAATTCCCAAATTTCCTAATGTCAGAATTTTGGGCATTTTTTGGGCTGTATTGCCGATTTTTGGGCTCCGCTACTTTTTGTGAAAACTCAAATTTTGAGTGGAGGTGCTGACTTGAATCAAGCCAGCACCTCCACTATATAAAAATTGCAAGAGGAAAAAAAATCAAAAACGTCAGAATTTTGGGCTTTTATGGGCTCTTGAACGCACCAACAACCAATTTCCAAAAACCAACCCTACAAAATATAAAACCACCCCCTATGTAAAAAATCAAATTCGGAAAAAACAAAAAACACCAGAATTTTGGGCTTATTTTGGGCTCTGAAATGCATGAAAAAAATCGAAAAACTACCCCCATTTTCAAAAACCACCCCCTTGCAAAATTGAAATTTGCAAAATCCAAAATGCACTAGATTTTTGGCTCATTTTAGAGTCTCAAATGCACTTAACATTATATTACAAAAACCACTCCTGTGTAAAAAAACGTCAACCTAATAATAAAAACTTAAACCTTGATGTTGGCATTTTTGAACGGCACAAAAATCAGAGACTCCATTTGAACAGTAAAATTCGAAAAATATCAGAGACTATAGTAACACTGTAATATTCCGAAAAAGATTGGTTTACACAAAATTATGTTTGATTGTTAAAAAGGGACTGTTTTTTAACGTCAAGTGTTGGGTACCAAAAATCGGAGTAGGTATTTTTAAGAAGCCCAATGATCATAAACTCTACTGACACCGGAAGATTCTCAAAAAAATTAATTTTTGACAAAGTCATATATACATGGTAGAGAAGGGTTGATTTTATAAGTTAAGGGATGAAGCCCAAAAATCGGAGTGGATATTTTCGAGGAGCTCAAAAATCAAAGAATACATTCAAACTAGAAAATTATTAAAAATATTATCTTTTGACAAAGTTATATACCATACGTGTTAGAGAAGGGTTGA
The DNA here is from genome assembly GCF_010883055.1 of Belonocnema kinseyi. Taxonomy (NCBI): domain Eukaryota; kingdom Metazoa; phylum Arthropoda; class Insecta; order Hymenoptera; family Cynipidae; genus Belonocnema; species Belonocnema kinseyi. The sequence goes on from NC_046663.1 coordinate 25,114,935, forward strand.
TTTTATACGTTAAGGGTTAAAGCCCAATAATCAGAGTGGGTATTTACGAGGAGCCCAAACATCAAAGAATACATTGACACTAGAAAATTCTCAAAAATATTATTTCTTGACAAAGTCATATATACCTGGTAGAGAAGGGTTGATTTTATAAGTTAAGGGTTGAAGCCCAAAAATCGGAATGGATCTTTTCGAGGAGCCGAAAAATCAGAGACTACATTAACAGAAAAAAATTCTCAAAAATATTATTTTTTGACAAAGTCGTATAAACGTTTTAGAGAAGGGTTGATTTTATAAATTAAGGGTTAAAGCTCAAAAATCGGAGTGGATATTTTAAAAAATCCCAAAAATCAGAGACTACATTAAGGGGAGGTTTACATGGATTTGGCCAAAAATACATCAAAGTTTGATAATTTATTGTGGGATAATGAAATGATATAGGAACATCTGGTTTTGACAGTCAAATGTATTTAATCATTAATTGTACATTTATGTAGGTAGAATCCCAAAATTCAAAATGGCGGCTCGCGTCGACCTCTTCGAAAAAAAACACATGGTAAAACTTCAAGTCCACAGCCTCTTGTGGTGAACTGAAATGAAAAAAATGTTGATATTCTTAAAATTTATACATTTCTGTATTTCCTCTACCTAATTTCATAAAATTATTACCCAAAAAAAGCTCAATTATAGGCTTGAAGTTTTGATAAAAAACATGGTTTCGAGAAAAACGCGTTTTTATGAAAACGACCAAATTTTCACCGAAGTTAGGTAAACTTTGCTAATGCATTAAAG